>NW_025356883.1:0-6231 GCF_016433145.1 Gracilinanus agilis | reverse complement strand
CCGACACACATTTCCACTGGTTTTATCATGTGTCCTTGATCAAGACCTATTTCCAAATTGTTGGTAGTTGCATTGGTGTGGTAGTTTCGAGTCCACATCCTCAATCATGTCCACCCCAACCCATGCGTTCAAGCAGCTGTTTTTCTTCTATGTTTCCTCTCCTGCAGTCCTTCCTCTGGATGTGGGTGGCGTTCTTTACCATAAATCCCTCAGAATTGTCCTGGGTTTTTGTATTGCTGCTGGTACAGAAGTCCATTACATTCGATTTTACCACAGTATATCAGTCTCTGTGTACAATGTTCTTCTGGCTCTGCTCCTTTCACTCTGCATCAGTTCCTGGAGGTCTTTCCAGTTCACCTGGAACTTCTCCACTTTGTTATTCCTTTTAGCACAATAGTATTCCATCACAAGCATATACCATAATTTGTTCAGCCATTCCCCAATTGAAGGGCATGCCCTCCTTTTCCAGTTTTTTGCCACCACAAAAAGCACAGCTATAAATATTTTCGTACCAGTCTGTTTATCTATGATCTCTTTGGGGTACAAACCCAACAATGGTATGGTTGGATCAAAGGGAAGGCATTCTTTTATAGCCCTTTGAGCATAGTTCCAAATTGCCAGCCAGAATGGTTGGATCAGTTCACAGCTCCACCAGCAATGCATTAATGTCCCAATTTTGCCACATCCCCTCCAAAATTCATTACTCTCCCTGTCTTTCATTTTAGCCAATCTGCTAGGTGTGAGGTGATACCTGAGAGTTGTTTTGATTTGCATTTCTCTAATTATTAGAGATTTAGAGCACTTTCTCATGTGTTTATTGATACTTTTGATTTCTTTACCTGGAAATTGCCTATTCATGTCTCTTGCCCATTTATCAATTGGGGAATGGCTTGATTTTTTATATGATTGATTTAACTCCTTGTATATTTGAGTAATTAGACCCCAGTCAGAGTTTTTTGTTATAAAGATTTTTTCCCAATTTGTTGTTTCCCTTCTGATTTTGACTACATTGTTTTTGTTTGTACAAAAGCTTTTTAGCTTAATATAATCAAAACCATTTAATTTACATTTTGTAATTTTCTCTAACTCTTGCTTGGTTTTAAATTCTTTCCTTTCCCAAAGATCTGATAAATATACTATTCTGTGTTCACTTAACTTATTTATAGGTATTGCGCTAAATAAGTAAATTAATTTGGGTAGAATGGTCATTTTTATTATGGTAGCTCATCCTACCCATGAGCAACCAATGGCTTTCCAGTTGTTTGGATTCAGTTTTATTTGTTTGGAAAGTGTTTTGTAATTGTTTTCGTATAATTTCTGTGTTTGTTTTGGTAGATAGATTCCTAAGTATTTTATATTGTCTAGGGTAATTTTAACTGGTGTTTCTCTTTCTACCTCTAATGCAAAGGAATGCAAAGAAAAAGAAAAATTGAAGGAACTTAAATTCTCATTAGGGATACAGCATAATATATAAATCAAAATATAGACGATAACTGATGGGAGTACCTTGAAATGATGACTCTATCAGATGAGTGACACAGGAATAGCTTATAATTCATCATAATGGATATATGGTTTTGAAAATTTTGGGTAATGAGCATTTGAGTTTGATTTTTGTTGTCTTTGAAGTGTGTAATATAGAAAATCAAACTGCCAACATGCCCCATGAAAATATGGCAAAATGATTTTCTATATTACAAGTGCCAGGTATGGTAAATTGATTTATACTCATCCTTTCATTTATTTATTAAATTTTTACTCTCACCCATTTAAATGATTGAGTAATATTTTTAGAGAGATACCTGATAAGACCTGACCCACTAGTGCCCAGAATCAATGAGTGAGGGTGAGCATGGAATGAATATCTCTGGTTTACCAGGCTTCATTTACTTAGGTATTCCATAATTACAAGTTTCTTTGTATTTCCATTCATCTCCTTCAACATCATAGGAAAATTGCCAGTAATCTGGAGCATACACATATAAAAATATTATTACTTATTTTTAAATTTGATTTTATTAAAATTTTGTGTTATAAAATAGTCTGCTTCCTTCCTTTCTCTTATTCTTCCCTTTTCTTTCTTTTCCTCTGAAATCCCATCCCTTCTCCTCACCTTCCATCTTCTCCTTATTTCCTTAATGTATTCCATGAATTTCCTTCAGTAAATATTAAAAACACTGTGACCTCTTTTTCATCATTCTTTTTTTTTTTTTTAGGAAATGGGAAGGCACGACAACAATCACGATTGATTAAGGCTTAATAGCTTGTTTTATCTCCATGCTTCTGTGGGATCCCTCACTTTTTAGATGTGAAAGGAACATTTTGGGAACATTTTTTTCCAGGAAGACAATTTCTTGGGAAAACTGACTTATACCTCCCTAAATCAGAAATAATATATTGACTGGTGTTGATAACATTTAATATTTTACAAAGAGAATATTCTCTCTTGCTATTTGGGGGGAAAGAAATTTACGTCAAAAAGTAAGCTCATTCTGGTGAAAATGTGGTTCAGATACGAAGAAAAGGTAAATGAGTTGTCTTGCAACGTGCACAAGCCTGCTTAAGTTCATCAGGTAATACTATAGCTAGTCTTTATCTCTTTCTTGAGTCAGAGGTTTTGTGATGAAGTAGAAATATATTGAAATCTATTCCAGGAAGCCTGTATCCTTGTTCTCATTCTCAGACTATCTATGCTGTTGATAAATTCTTTCTTCATTCTGCTTCTTTGATAAGAGTAAGTAAAGGTAAGTAAAATGAGAATCTCCAATTAGATGCTTTCTAAGTTCCTTTCTACTTATGACACCCTATACTTTTATAATTTTTCCTTCATTTATTAGTCTTCAAGATCCCATTTCTTCTTTTCAATATAGATGCTTAATGTGATACTTTGTTTCTGCAAAAAGACACTTTCCATTAATTTTATCTTCTCTTCCCCCAATTACTCAAATAATTTTTCTTTCATAAAAAGTAAAGTATTTTGGTAAAAGTGCAAGAGAGGTAATAACTTTTCTGATATCACGCACCATATTCCAAATGCCTTGTCTTCTTTACCAAGGGAAGTGTCGTCAGTATATCACTTTAACTTGTATATGTTCATGATAACTCTCTGAAATAATTTAGAGTAGGATTGTGTTAATATCTTTATGTTTTTGTATTTTTACATTTAGGTTTCTTGGCTTTGTTTCCATTAATCTACATACCTCTTATTTTATCATATTTGTCATTCCTAATGATAGAAAAATATTCCATTTCATCCATCTTCCACAATTTATTCTATCATTTCTCAATAGGTGCCCCTTTTTGTTCAATCATTTTTTTCATTCCCTATCTGTCTTTTCAATTGTCACCATGGCATCTTTATGCAAACATCCCTGTTTAGTTTTGGTACATGATCTTATAGGTATTAGCTCCATCCTAATATTATGCTTTCTAGTTAGGTATATTGGCATTTCCTTTCCTGCATACTTCAACAGAACTGGATTTGGGTTTATCAACCTTAGTCTCATTTGGCTTGAGGAATAATTAATCTTACAATTAGACTAGACTTACCAGAAACAAGGAAAGTTAAGTTTCTCTTAATCATTTAAAGCATTTCATAAAGAAAAATGTTTAATTTTATGTATATTCTGAAAGCTCTTCAATTTCCATTACTCATATTTAGCTTTATTAAATTTTCAGCTATATATTTTCATTATTTTGCCTTATTACTACAAAATCTATACTTCATTCTCTAGTTTTTTCCAAACCTATTCTTCTTCTTCTTCTTCCCAACTGAATCCTTAACTATCTCTCAGAATTTTTTTTATCATTAACACTGACTCTATTCCTTTTATTCCATCATGAAATAGTAATCTTTACTACTCATTAAAATGGAAACAGTGCTAGAATTGGTTTGAAAAGACCTAGAATCAAATTCCTTCATTGCCACTTAATACCTGTATAATTCTTGGCAAGACATATTAGCTTTCAAGTTTCAATTTACTCATTTGTAAAATGCAAGATTGGATTTTATATGCACTTTAATCAGTCTATTCAAAATCAAAGCATATAATTCTATTATTTATACACTCTGTTTGTCAGTATACCTTTGTAATTCAAGCTATTATCCTTCCCAATGTCTCCTTTCTTTTATCCTGCAAGTATGATCATATTTTATTAAACTGAAAAATGAAAATTTATTTTAAATCATTTCATCTAGCCATCATTCCATCTCATGACATACCTTTACCTGCTGAATTCTTTCGAGAATTTACTTATATGAAAAGGCTCTACTTTTTAACTTATCATTTCCTAATCTCTTTGCATAGTAAATTCTACCATTACCCTTTTACTGAATTAATTTTTTAAGGACTCCTTTTTCTTCCTAATATCAAATCTATTGTCTTTTTTTTTTTAATGTTGTCAGCTTCTTTCACCTATTTAAAAAACTTTTTGAAATCATTAACTACACCTTCACGTTTGCTTTCTTCTCCCTCACCTTTAGACATAAGGGACTCTTCCCATTCTTCTACTTCTTTTTATTGTTCATTATCAACCTTATTAATTATTTTCTCAATCCTTCAATAAGGGTTTACTCTAAGATTTGGAAATTGTTCACATTCTCTGGTTCTATGCCCTCTGCTCTTATGCTCTGATTATTTCCATCCTTTTAAATTCCACTTATTTGCAGATGACTCAGTTCCTGATTTCTATTTTTTCATTGGATGTAGCATAAGTGTCTCAAATTCAACATTTCTAAATATTGTCACAATAGATCTGTGGTAAACAGAAACTGAGGCTTAAAAATCCAAGCATAATCTATTGGCCAGATTAACATAATAGAAGAGAGACCAGTGACCACTGTTACCTCTTACAGAGAAGCTTTTTATGAAGCTAGAAAGGCAGCAGGTTATATAAGGTACCGAAAATAGCTCATTGGCAGATTATACAGTGTACAAAAACAATTCAGTGATAAAAATTAAACTAAGACAATAATTGGCACAAAATTATGTAGACTTGTTAGGAGGGGGGTTTTCTAGGGCCTGTGGTCATGGCAGGTGGTGGGAAGGGGGGGATAAAGTTAGTTATTCATTATCCCTTAGAACATGCTTTGGACAAACACTATTCTCTGGATGTGATAGGAGCCTAGAACCTTGTGCTGGGAAAAATATCTAGCCAAGTTAAATCATCCTTCATCTGTCTTCTTTTATCTCCCTCAAATAGTATGGTTGTCTATTGAATTATATTCATTATCACCTAACAAATTTCATGAGGCCTACACAAAATTGCTCTGAATCTAAGCTTTGAGAACTTGATTGTAATGGTTGCTATTATTAGTAAAACTCATAATTATTAATCAATCAATAAGCAATTTCCTAATACCAGTTTCATTGTCTTTTCACTTCAACCTGCTTCTATTTCTGAATTCATATTTTCAGAGTTAATATGGCTGTCATTATTTTAGTCTCCATTTTAAAAATCCTTATGTTGTCTTATTGTTCCCTCAACCTCATTTTTCCTATCCTATGCATTAATGAACTCTGCCAATAAGATGTTTCTAATATTCCACTTCTCTTCATTCTTCTTGTCACTCTAGGAGCTATCCTTGTTACTACTTTCAGAAACCATGATTATAATATCTTCTCTTGTCCATTCTTTTCTGCCTTTGTGCCATGTATCAAAAAAAAGGCTAAATATTGGGCTATAAGGATGATTTTAGAAAATAAGTATTATTTTATTAGTTTAGAGATGAGAAGTGAAGAAGCTGGCTTGAGGAAGAATTGGAGTTTCAAAGAGAGCTGAGAGAGTGTTAATTTCAACTGTTGGCAGAAGTTGGAGAAGGTTACATCTTTGCCTCTCTCTATCTCTGTCTGAATGAAAGAATTGAATGAATGGAGTGTTTTCTTTTCCAACTTGGGAAACACTATTCATTTGTCTGTTACTGTGTATAGATTGGTTAAACTGAAAGACCAAAGAAAAACCTGGTCTTTGGTTGGGACTCTGAGTCTATTAAGGCTCAGAGTCCTAACCTGATTCTTGTTGAGAATCAACCAGCTATCCTTGCTTATCTTTATACCTTAAAAGTGAAGCTAAGAATTATAGTGGTAGTTTTATTTAGGAATAGTATAAAATTTTATTAGTTAGATCTAGGAGGATTAGCGTCCTGTGAACCACAGGAAAAGCAGTTCCTTATGGAACCTGGGAGTTTATTTGGGTGGAGTTAGAATTCCTTAGAATTAGAAATCCTTTTAC
>NW_025356882.1:0-5598 GCF_016433145.1 Gracilinanus agilis | reverse complement strand
GGGGGAGAGAGAGAGAGAGAGAGAGAGAGAGAGAGAGAGAGAGAGAGAGAGAGAGAGAGAGGAATTTGATTAAATCCTGGGCTACGCTCAGCTGGGGAGTTACCCCTGACAGATTATAAAATTATAATTCCCTCTCCCTCTCTGCCTTGTGACTCTTTTAAAGAACTCAACTCAAATGCCTCCTTTCACCCATCCCAACCTTTTGTAATGACCTCCCGGATTCATCTCATTCATTGTGTCTTTCTTTTCGATATACTTAATCATGTATTATTGTGTCATATTAATCTGCACTATGGTTCGTGCACTTTCTAAGCTGTAAACCTCACCTTCTGAATGATCCTCCGTGTGTTTGCACCCAGGTGGTTCTAATTAATGTGTTTTGGATTAAATTGGATTGACCTGAAAAGTAGGGGAGGATCTAGATGTATTGTCCCCCTTTCCTGCCCCCTCATTAGACAATACAGTTCTTGAGGGCAAGACCTGTTTCACTTCTGTATTTGTGTCTCCAGCTTCTAGCCTAGTGCCTGGCATAAGGTTAGGCTCTGACTAAAAATTGTTTAACTGGGGGAAAAAAGTCCAACTACCCTTTGCCTGATTTTAGCCTTCTCTGTAGTGATATTCATCATGGCTAATGGATGTTCTGTCTTTTTTTCCCCCAAGGTAACACTTCTTTCCTTCGCAGTGGAATCGGAATGCACGTTCTTGGATTATATCAAAGGAGGGTGAGAGAAGGGTTCATCTGGGCTCTTTATGTGCTGGACATAAAAGCCATTCGAGTTCCCATATGCAGAGTTCCAGATATCACCCACATGCATATATGACTCTAGACCAGGGTGGCCCCTTCTACCACTTAGCCTGATCCTGAAGGACATCCTCAGATGCTTGGGAATAGAGAGGCCCTGCCCTCTTTTTGAAACCTTTACCTTCTGTCTTAGAATCAATACTGTTTGTTGGTTTCAAGGCAGAAGAGCAGTAAGGGCTAGGCAATGGGAGTTAAGTGACTTGCCCAGGGTCACACAGCTAGGAGGTGTCTGAGGGCAAATTTGAACCCAGGACCTCCGTCTCTAGACCTGGCTCTCAATCCACTGATTGATAAGTTGGTTTCAACAGAGGGCTCCGCTAACCACTGGGTCCCTGGTAGGTTGGCAGCAAGGATGGTCTCCCTGTTTGGAGCCACAAACAGCAGGGCTCAAGGAGAAGAAGGGGGTCAGGAAGCTAGGCAGATAGGACAGTAATTACAAAATATGCAGTTATCAGGTCTGGGAGAAACAGAGGGTCAAGAATACAGACAGACAAAACAGGAATTAAGGAGGTCTCAGCAAAGGCAAGGGCTGCCTCCTGGACTTAGAGAAATTTGGGGTTTAAGTCCAACTTTTTTTTAATGCTAACAGGGTTAAGTGACTTGCCCAAGGTCACACAACTAGAATCTGAACTCAAGAAAATGAGACTTACTGATGCCAGGCCCAGCACTCTATGTACTGTTCCACCTAGATGCCCTCAAGTCCAGCTTTTGAAACATACTACTTAGGTGACCCTGGGCAACCATCAAGGACAGGGGTTCTTTACCGGATGAGATCTCTGGATAGATTTCAGAGTGCTTGATGGGAGAAAAAAATTACATCTTTATTTTCTCTAACCTCTAAGCAAAATGTTGACCCTGAGCAAGTCATTTAAGTCTGTTTCCCTCAGTTTCCTCATCTACAAAAATATGCTAGAAAAGGACATGGCAAGCTACTCCAGTGTCTCTGCCAAGAAAATTCCAAATGGGGTCACAAAGAGTTGGACACAACTGAAATGACTGAACAACAACAACAACAACAAATTAAAATTTAGCATTTCTTTCAATTATATTAAAAACATTATTCTGGGAAAGAATCCACAGGCTTCACCAGAGGTCAAGGAAGAATGAAGGCATTGAATGCCCAGATAAAGGGATTATAGATCTAGAGGGAAGCTTGGAGGTTTTCTAGTTATAGTTTCATAAATTTAGTACTAGAAGGAATGGACCTCAGAAGCCATCCAAATCCAACTTCCTCGTTTTATAGATGAGGAAACTGAGGCCTTTGACAGCCAAGGGATCCATGATACAAAAAAGCCCCTACTACAAGACGATGTTACAAATGAGTTTCTGACCTGCATTGGTGAAGGGTATTTCCACCCCAGGAGTTTCCCATTTGGTGAAATCACAGTAAGAAAAGACAAAAACAAAAACAAAAACAAAAAACAGTAACAACAACAACAACAACAACAACAACAACAACAACAACAACGAAACAGCTCTAGAAAAGCAGGGAGTCAGGAATCAAGAAAAAGAAAAGGCAAGAAAATCAACAGGAGTGGCAGCTAGGTGGCTCAGCGGATAGAACACTAGGCCTGGAGGTACTGGGATTCAAATCTGGCCTCAGACACTTCCTAGCTGTGTGACCCTGGGCAAGTCACTGAACCCCCATTGCCTAGAACAAGTACAGTAAGATGGAAGTTAAGGGTCTAAAAAAAAAAAAAAAGCATGGAACTCACATTGAAGTCACAATTTCCTTGGTCTCAGTTTCCTTATCTGTAAAATGAGGGAGTTCGACTGAATAGTTTCTGAGGTCCCTTTCAGTTCTAGATCTGCCAAAGCTCTCTCTATATCTATGATCCCTTTATGTGGGCACTCAATGCCCTTATTCTGCCCAAGTTGCCCCATTCTGGTCCTTTATCTGAAATTGCCCTCTCTACACAGCAAACACCCCAAATCTCTAGTCCTCTCCCTTCTCTCCTGCCCATGTCAAAATATACCAGTTAATAACAGTCCCATCATCAAGATGCTTTCCTTCTCATACCTGTCCTCCCTGCCTCAAGAGGCTGTCTTGAGGGAGCAGTTAAAAGTGAGAAGGCTTCAGATCATAGATTTGGGGCTAGAAGGGACCTCAGGGACCTAATCTAACCCTTCATTTTACAGATGAAGAACTGAGCTTCTGAGAGATTCTATAATTTGCCTGAAGTCAATACAACTAATAAATGGCAGACTCAGGATTCAAACCCAGGTCTTCTGGCTCCAAATTAGACTTTCTTTCTCCTGTTCCCATGCAACCTCAAATCCAGTTTCTCAGGAGTATAGAATGTTAGAGCTGGCACGTTAGACTTTAGAGATTGTCTGCTCCAAAGGCCCCTAATGGAAGCTGAGGGCTAGAGCAAAAGTAACTTACTACAGTCAAATGGCTAGTAAATGACACTCAAGATTCAAACCAAAATCTTTTGTTTCCAAATCAGCTGTTCTTACTAGAGTCCAACAGACAAGGTTGTTCATTCAGTTTTTTAAGTCTTGTCCAATTATTTGAGACCCCATTTGGGGTTTTCTTGGCAAAGATATTGGCGTGGTTTGTCCTTTCCTTCTCTAGCTCGATTTACAGATGAGGAAACTGAGGCAAACAAGGTAAAGTGGTTTGCCCAAGGTCACCCAGCTAGTCTGAGGCCAGATTTGAATTTGAGATGAGTCTTCTTGATTCCAAGACCAATTGTCTGTCCACTGAGCCACCAGCTGCCCTCATCAGGCAAGGTCCAGCTGGACAAAACTGCTACCCCTGGCACTATTGGAGGGCTCAGACATCAATTTTCCCCCTGTAAAATGAAGGAGTTGGAACAGATGGTCTCTAAGGTGCCTTCCAGCTCTAAGAGCCCGTTTGCCACGTCCAGGGCCTGCCCAGGCATGGAGTCAGATGGAGGTATTATCTTGGGCTTTCTTTCCCTGATTCTCCATGGTCAGCACTTCCTCTTGAGCCTCAGCATCCTCCTTGGCTGGACTCTTGGGAGGCAGAGTGTTGGCAGGCTGGGCTCTCCAGGTAAGGAAAGGATGCCTGCACAGCAGCCCAGCTTTGTTGCCTTACACCTTGCCCATGGGAGGAGTTCTAGATAGTAGAGGGGGACCTTAAAAGTCATCAACTCCAGCCCCCTCATTTTTACAGATAAGGAGACTGAAGGGCAAAGATGTTCATCAGCTTGAGAGTCAGAAGTGAGATTGAGTCGCAGGATGTGTTGATTCTCCAACCATCTTTCCTCTATCTATACTGTGCTGCCTCTGACATTACAGAAAAGCTTCTGCAACTAGGCATCCCTATCCCAACAGAGTCCCCATATGGACGTCATTAAATCATGAAATTTAGAGGTAGATGGGACCTAAGAGTCTCCCTGGTTCAATGGTATTATTTTACGGATGGGAAAATAGAAACCTAGAAAAGGAAGTGCCTTTCTAACGTGATGACCTGGATAGACAGCTGATTCTAAAGTCAGTGGACTTGGGTTTGACTCCCAGCTCAGTTCTTTTCCTACCTGTGTGACCTTGGGAAAGTCAGTTGACTTCTTTGGGAGCTGATGCTCCTTCTTCATCTGTATTGGACACGGTGGCCTTTGGTCAAGGTCCTTTTTCATTCTTTTTTAAACCCTCATCTTCCATCTCAGAATCAATACTGTGTATTGGCTTCAAGACAGAAGAGCAGTAAGGATTAGGCAATGGGGGTTAAGTGACTTGTCCATCTCTAAATCTGAGGCCACAAAGAGTCAGATATGACTTAAAAAGGGCTGAACAACAAATTCTTTTTTCTTATTAAAACAAAAGGTAGCATAACATAGCGACTTGCTGACCTCCCTGAGTCTGACGTGGGGCAGCTGAGTGGCCCAGTGGGCAGAGAGCCAGGCCTAGAGATGGGAAGTCCTCAGTTCAAATCCAGCCTCAGATACTCCCTAGCTATGTGATCCTGAGCAAGTCACTTCACCCCCATTGCCTAGCCCTTACCACTCTTCTGCCTTGGAACCAATATTTACTATCAATTCTAAGACAGAAAGTAAGAGTTTAAAAGAAAAAGTTATAAATGGACTACAATCTGCCTCAGAGGAAGGAATTCCCACAAGAACAAAATCATAGGCTCAGAGTTCTAAGCAAGCAAATATTTAATAACTAGTTCTTCACAAAAACATATGCACAACACACTTTTGAGTTTAATCTGCATTATTAGCATTTTCTCCATTGCTCAACAAAATAATAAATCAAGCCCTGATTTGTAGGGTTTACTGATTTCCCAGGTGTAAATGCTCACACTGAAAAATCTAATCAGTTCTCAATAGGAGGCATGAGCTCATTCCAGCACACCCCTGGCCATGAAGGACCTTAGTGTAGTCCAGCTCCCTCCTTTTACAGACGAAGAAACTGAGACCCAAAGACATTAAAACCACAAGTCCTTTTCTCATTATTATTGTTATGACTCTTACTTTGAGAGTCTTGACAGGCATTTGTCATACTCAGATCACTTTATTATTTGTTTATTCGTTTTTTAAACCTTCACCTTCTGTCTTAGAATCGATATTAAGTATTGGTTCCAAGGCAGAAGAGCAGTAAGGGGAAGGCAACTGGGGATAAATGTCTTGCCCAGGGTTGTACAACTAAAAAAAATGTCTGAGACCAGATTGGAATCCAGGACCTCCCATTTCTAGACCTAGCTCTCTATCCACAGAGCCACCAAACTGCCCTTCAGATCACCAATCTTTCAACTTTGTCTAGCTTATCCCTATCCACATTTGACACCTGTGAGTGTATGAGATCAGCGCCCAGGGAGAGGCTATTCA
>NW_025356881.1:0-9285 GCF_016433145.1 Gracilinanus agilis | reverse complement strand
GCCGCTGCCTTGCCGCCGCCTCCTCCAGGACCATGGCCCCGCACTCGGCGTCCGCGGGGGCCCCGCCGCGACTCTTCACCTGGGAAGAGGTGGCGCAGCGCTCAGGCCGCCCGGAGCGCTGGCTAGTGATAGACCGCAAGGTCTACGACATCAGCGAGTTTAGCCGGAGGCACCCAGGAGGCTCGCGGGTTATCAGCCACTACGCCGGCCAGGATGCCACGGTGAGCCTGGGGGCCCCCCGAGACTGCTGCGCCGGGGACGGGGGCGGGACGGAAGCTCGGGGGAAGGGGACAGGGCGATGAGGCCGAGGCTCGGGGCACTGCGCTCCGCGAAGGGGCAAGAGAGGGGGCCTGACGAGTTCCGGGACTGCGGTGAGATGAGCGGAGGGTGCAGAGGCTCGGGGCGCCGAGCTTCCCCAGGGGCAGGGAAAGGCGGCCGGAGGAACCCCGGGGGCTGCAGCGCGGGGAGCGGAGGAGGCAAGGGCTCGGGGCGCTGGGCTCTCTCAGGGGCAGGAGAGGGGCCCCAAGGAGCTTCGGGGCTGCAGCGCGGGGAGCAGGGGCTGCAGGGGCTCGGCGTGCTGCCCTTCCCGGGCTCGGATGCCACCACACACGCCGGATACAGGAAGTTTGGGACCTCGGCTGGAGTGGAGAGCGGAGCTAAGAAAGCCGGGGAAAGGGGGGGGGGGCGGAGGGGGAGCGAGGACATTCTTGGAGGGCTGCGGCCGTTGCTGGAGGGTTTGGGCGCCTGTGGTGGGAGGGCCAGAGGCAGGAAGCGGGGTTTCCTTGTGCGTTGGAAGGGCAGCGGGGGCGCGTGAAGGCTTCCAACGCAGGGGCCAGGGTCGTTAGCCAAGGCTTGCCGAGATAGGGGAATAGTCCCCACGCTGGGTGGTTATCTGGGTGGCTTTGGGTCCGAGTGGCCCCTCTCGGATGTTCGTGCAGGAATGCTGTCCGAGTGGAAAGGGCAGTCCCTAAAGGAGGGTCAGGAGGGCTCGGATGCCCGAGCCAGGCTCCAGCCAAAGGGCAGCAGGAGGACGCTGGAGGCCGGGGCTGCTGTCCTGCTGTCAGGACCAGAGGCTGGGGGGCCGGGGGAGAGAAGACACCGCCCCGCTGTCAGTGCGGACCTGACAGCCTGGCGGGGGAGCCGCGGTTCGGACCCTAGTCCAGACCGAACCAGGTGGAGATACTCTCTGGGAAGGCACTGCAACGATAATGGGGAAAAGGCGGCTGGCACCTCGGTGATGCCCCAAGAGAGGCCTGTCTCGGGCCGGGTTGCGGGCAGGACAAGGAGCGCCAGAGGAGCAAAGGGACAGAGGCACTGGGGGGCCTGCGGCCATGGCACCTCCGAGGGCTCGGAGCTCGGCCTCACCCGGGCTCCAGGATGCCGCCCTCCATCCCAGCCCCGCCGGCCCAGGCCGCCCATTGCATCCTCCGCTCGGGGGACTCCCTCTTCCCCACTCCAGGGCGGGGGACCGCGTGTCTCTGGCTGCTCATCCCAGACCTTTCCCTTCCCTTCATCCCTCCGAGCTTGGGCTCTGGCTAGCCACCCTGGGAAGAAGCCCGGCCCGGCCCGGGTGTCTCCTCTTGCCCCGCCGCCGGCCCTCGAGGTAGGGGTGGGCTGGAGTCCCAACCGGTTGCCCTAGAGACGGAGCTTGCGCAGCACAGCCACAGCCGGGAGGGGCGGGGTGTCCGCTGCCAGCCCGAGACCTTTCCGTTATGTGACTTTGTCCGGACTGCGGGGGCGGTGATTGGTTCTAACGGGTGGTACCACCGCCTCGGTCCCGCCTCTGCCGCCTCTCGTCCAATAGGAGCGTGGAAGCCTTTCCCGAGCCCCAGGAGTGGGGGGGAGGGAGAGAGAGGGCAGAAGTGAGTCCCGCTCTCTGGAAGAGGGAGGAGAATACAAGCGAAACTCTGGCTGTCCTTGGGAGGCAGCCCATTTACAGATGGGGAAACTGAGCCCGAAGGAAGGGTCGTGACCAAGACTCGGGACTCCTGGCCACGAGCCCTTCTGCTAGGATTCTTGTCCGTGTGGGGGAGCTCTGCACCTGTCGTGATCCCCCAACTCTCTGTGCTTAGAGCCCAAGAACCCCCTCTGCCTCCGCCCACCCCAGGGTGGTAGGTCTTGCGCCACCCTCACCTGGTGAAGCTCCGACTGGGCTCACGTGCCAGGAGGGGTTGGCACAGGTGCCAGGTAGCCACCCTTCCTCTAATGCTGAACTTAGGAGCATCCCCTCCTAAGGAGCATCTCCCCATGGGAAGGAGCTGCCCTGCTGGGAAGTGTCTGAGGCCAGATTTGAACCCAGGACCTCCCAGTCTCTAGGCCTGGCTCTCAATCCACTGACCTACCCAGCTGCCCCCTTGATGCCCTTATTTCAAACATTCTTTTTAAATTTTAAACCCCAATTCCCTCCCTCCTACCTTTTCCCTCCATCCCCTGAGAGGGCAAACACTATAATAGCAATTATCCGTGTACTTGCATATGTGAAATCATACCAAACATTTCCATATTAGCTAGAAATATTTTTTTGAATTGAGAATTTTTATTTTATTAATTTAGAATATTTTTCCATGGTTACATAATTCATGTTCTTTCTCTCCCCTCCAATCCCCCCTTAGTCAATGCACAGTTCCACTGGGTTTAAACGTGTCATTGATCAAGACCTATTTCCATATTATTGATAATTGCACTAAGGTGATCATTTGGACTGATCTACATCCCTAATGGTATCCCCATTGGCTCCCCATGTGTTCAGGCAGTTGTTTTAGAAATATTTTTTAAAGCAAGAAAAAAGAGAAATTTGCCCTCGGAGTTCCTTCGTTCTCTCTGGAGGTGGACAGCACTTTTCGTCAAGTCCTCTGGAATTGGCTCCTATCCCTGTGTTGATCAGGGTAGTCGAGGCTTTCAGAGTGGACATCATGACAGCATTGCTGTTACTGGGCCTTCTCAGTTCACTTTGCATCAGTCCATGTAGGTCTTCTCGTGTTTTTCTGCAATCACTTCCCACTTCATTTCTTAGGGCACGGTTCTATTCCTTCACAACCATATACCACAACTTGCTCAGCCATTCCCCGATCAATGGGCATCCCTTCCATTTCCAATTCTTAGCCACCATGAAAAGAGCTGCTATCAGATAGGTCCTTTTCTTTTGTTCTCTTTGGGATAGAAGGCTTAGTAATGTTATTGCTGCCTCAAAGGGCACGCACAGTTTTATAGCCCTTTGGCTATTAGTTCCAAGTCATCCTCCAGAGTAGAGTCATTCACTAGGCGTCCAGTGCCTCCCTCTTTCTCGCCCTTTTGGGGTTTTTTGGAGGCGATTTCAGCAGAATAGACTCACATTCATGCCCTCTGCCTATGTAAACTTTTTTTAACTGCCCTAGTTATGATAATGTTCTCAGGAGTAACATATATTATCTTCCCATGTTGGAATGTAGTTTATGAAAATGCTAATGATTACTCTTTCATGTTTACCTTTTTGTGCTTTGCTTAAGTTTTGTGTTTGAATGTCAGTTTTTCTGTCTGACTTTGGTCTTTTTATCAAGAGTGTTTGCAAGCCTCTATTTCATCAGATATCTATTTTCCCCCTGGAAGATTATACTCAGTTTTGCTGGGTATGTGATTCTTGGTTGTAATCATAGTTCCTTTGGGATAATATCATATCCCAAGCTTTCTGCTCCTTTTACATGGAAGCTATTAAATTTTATGTTATCTTGACAGTGCCTCCATGATATTTAAATTGTTTCTTTCTTGCTGCTTGAAGCATTTTTCCTTTGACCTGGGAGCTCTAGAATTTGGCTACAATATTCCTGGGAGTCTTTATTTGGTTATCCCCTTCAGGAAGTGATCAGTGGATTCTAATCATTTCTACTTTACCCTCTAGATTTAAGATACTGCAGCAATCTTCCTTGATTGTTTTTTGAATTATGATGCATAGGCTCTTTCTTTGGTCATGGCTTTCAGATAGTCCTGTAATTCTTAAATTATCTCTTCTTCCCAATTATGTCTTCTTGATCTATTTTCCAGGTCAGTTTTTTCCCCAATAAGATGTTTCACATTTTCTTCTATTTTTTCATTTTTCTGATTTTTTCTTGATGTCTCACAGAATCATTAGCTTCCATTTACCCAATTCTAATTTTTAATTTTAAGAGCTTATTTCTTCCAGTGAGATTTCGTGCCAATTCTGTTTTTATGTTATTTTCTTCAGTGAATTGTTGTGCCTACTTACCAAGCTATTAATTCTCCTTTCATAATTTTCTTGCCCCACTCATTTCTTTTCCTAATTTTTCCTCTACTACTCTTCTCTCTTTCTTTAACTCTGCCAGAAATTCTTGTTGGGCTTGTGGCCAATTAGCATTTTGTTTGAGGCTTTGCTAGTTGTTGTCTTCTTGACCTTCCCTGCCACCATAATAGCTTCTGTGTGTGTGTGTGTGTGTGTGTGTGTGTGTGTAGTTTGTTCATTTTTCTAGACTATTTCTTGATTTTGCACTTTATGTTAAAGTTGGGTTCTGTTCCTACAGGGGGTACAGTCCTGAGCTTCAGGCTTTTTTTTTTTTTTTTTGCTACTGTTCTCAGTGATAGTTCTGGAGGTCTACAAGTTCATGGTGCTTTCAAGTTGGTGTGATCTTGGGAGGGTTGTGGTCATTGCTCTCTTGGTCTTTGCTCTGGTCTTTACCAGGAAGGACTCCTGTTCTCCTGCAGCTATAAAGTCTGGCATTCCCCTTTGGTGCTCTCCTTTGGGGCATTTTTTTCCTTTTTAAAAAACCTTTAACCTCCTCTGGGATCAGTATTGTGTATTGTTTCCAAGGCAGAAAAGCAATAAGGGCTAGCCAATGGGACTTTCCCAGCTAGGAAGTGTTTGAAGTTAGATTTGAACCCAAGACTCTAATCCACTGAACTAGTGTCCCCAAACAGAGCATTTTCCCAACACCCCTTCCCTATCCCAATTGCCTTCTTAAAAACACTCTTTAGCTTAATGTTATCTCCAAAATGTTGGTGCCCAGAACTGAGCACACGCACCTGGTAGGCTCTGAAAGCCCTGGGGATGTGGTATAGAAATGAGGATATCCCTTACTCTGGGCTTCCATGCCATTCTTGGAGGGTCCTAATTTCATCCACTGGGCATTCTCTCCAGGTCTCCACCCCTCTGGCTTTGTGCTAGATAGTCTTATTGATTTCCTAGGGCTGAGCAACTTTTTGCCCTCCGGCTCTCCTGGTGATGAGCCTTTCCTAGGAGAAGAGAAATATACAGTCTGTCACCACCTGTCTGTCCTTGGGGTGTTTCCAGAGATTGTACTATGCTGGTTTGGCCCTGAGAGCACCTGACAGAGAGGCTGATTTCACTCAGGGCTATCTATTACTCACTATTACTTTTTAAAAAATGAGATTTAGACTTTGCCTACGTGCAAAACCACTTAATATAACCCCTCCCTCGGAGCCTCCTCCTTAATGCCAGGGTTTCAACATTCTTCTTTCTGCAGAAAAAGGCTGTCGGGCATTTAGAGCAGGAGACGGGTCATCCTGGCCAACAAATATTCATTTCTAACTGAGAAAACAGGAGGTGACTTCCCAGGGGGAGTTAGTGGTAGATCCAGGCTTACCCAGGTTGTTCTTTCCTCTGAACCTGATAAATTCATGGAGTTGGTGGTGGTGATTTTTTTAAACCCTTACTTTCTGTCCTGGAATCAGTACTCAGTTTTGG
Source organism: Gracilinanus agilis (assembly GCF_016433145.1). Lineage (NCBI taxonomy): Eukaryota > Metazoa > Chordata > Mammalia > Didelphimorphia > Didelphidae > Gracilinanus > Gracilinanus agilis. Next base: position 3,593 of record NW_025356881.1, on the reverse strand, counting down.
TTCCAAGGCAGAAGAGCAGTAAGGGCTGAGGAATCGGGGAGATAAGTGACTTACCCAGGGCCATGCAGCTAGGCAGTGTCTGAGGCTAAATTTGAACCTAGGACCCCCATCTCTAGGCCTGGTTCTTCATCCACTGAGCCACCTTGTTACCCCAGGGGAACTGTTTTAAGCAGGAGTTATCGCCATATGTGTATACTAATCAGTTATTTGCATGATAACAATAATCAAATAAGTTTCTGAGGAACTGTAAGGCTTGCCAAGCCCTTGTGTTGCAACCTCTCCGAGGAGCGGATAGTGAACATTTAGTTCTTTACTTGTTATGGTTAAGGGCACCCCTGCTTCTCCCAGGCCTTGATTGTCTACTTCCAGGGCCTCGGTGCCTCCTTACTACCAGTTGCCAAGCCTTGTCGATTCTCCTTCCTGGGATGTCAGAGACGATTACGTGGTTTCATCCAGAAGGGCTTTAAGAGGTTTTCTAGCCCAAATCCACATTTTTACAGAGAGGGGACTGGCCTAAGGTCACAAAGGTAGTAAGTAGTAGTTGAGATGGAATTTGAACTCGGGTCCTCAGATTCCACAAAGCATTCTCTTTTCCACTGTGGACTGGCAATGCTTCTATCCATCACATCTCTGCCATGCCAACCCTTCTCTCGGCTCTGGAGGTCACCGCCTTCACCGGGCCCTCATCCCCGCCTCCCAGATCCCTCTGCAGTCTCCCAACTTAGTTTGCTTCTTTCAAGGCCCGTTTCAAGTGAAATCCTTTGTCCCTCGCGGCCAGTGCTCTCTGCTCCCAAATCGACCAAGCTAGAAGGCGAAGTTGTGAGGCCCTGCTTTTTAGAAAACTCTTCCCTTCTGTCTTAGAATTAAGCCTAAATATCAATTCTAAGGCAGAAGAGTGGAAAGGGCTAGGTAATTGGGGTGAAATGACTTGCCCAGGGTCACATAGCTAGAAAGTGTCTGAAGCCACATCAGAACGCATGAACAGGGAATGTCTTTGCACCCCTGGTGCCTCACACAGATGAGACGACCGATAGAGGCTGGGACTGCCCAGTGGGTCTCTGGACCATGGTGCAGCCTCCGCTTTCCCTCTGGTCTATCAGTCCCTGTGACGGGTTTGTTCTGCCCGTTTGGACGTTGCCTGCTGTGTGCTTTTCAAGGACTCGCCTGTATTTGGATTCTTATTCTAGTGAATTCCAGGCCAAGGAGTTTGGGTTTTAAACCCGAATGAACAGGGAACCGCTGAAGCTTTGGCGAGCAGAGGAGTCCCCAAGGCAGGGTGGAAGGCCGGGATCATGGCGCCCCAGTGAGGGCAGTTCCTGGAAGAGGAAGACCTCCGCGGCCTCGCTAAGCAGCCTGCGCTGCCTCTAATGACTTTACTTCCGTAGGGCTCCTTCCCGACAGTGTCCAAAGGATCTGAGGATTCCTCCTTCAGAGCCTGGCGTTCACTTCGGTTTGGGCCTCGAGGAGCTTAGCGTTTAACGTTTGAGGGACCGTGGAAAGTGCCCACCCGCGCCTCCCCGTCAGCCCGGCCTGGGGCACCCCCAGAAGAGCTGTGCGGGGTCACCCAGAGGGATGCTGGGGGGAGCCTGGGGTGCTTCGCTCCCCAGGAAGAAGGGCCCTGGGAGCCCAGCCAGCTCTCAGCCTCAGTGCAGAGTGCCAGCACTGAGCTTGCGCGTCCTTCTCAGGGTCTGGGAAGCGGGGTGTCCTGGGGGCCGAGGGGGGTTCCTGCTCTCTCAATGCTCCGTCTCTTGGTTTCTTTAAGGATCCCTTCACGGCGTTCCACATCGACAAGGCCTTGGTTCGGAAGTACATGAATTCCCTGCTGATCGGGGAGCTGGCTCCAGACCAGCCCAGCTTCGAGCCCAACAAGAACGTGAGTGGTTTGGAAAGGCCGGGCTGGGGCCGAGGGAGGGGCCCGCTCTGGGGTCTCCCCACGCTCCCCGCATCTCGGGCTGCCCCTCTGGGGTCCGCTGGGATCATGTCTCCAAGGACCGGGCGAATCCTCGTCGTTGGGCACGATGAACCCTTCCGGGGATGGGGAGCTGTCAGCACTCGTCTCTTGGCCTCCCAGAGGACGGCCCCCCTTTGCTCCCCTTTTCACCTGACCGGGGCACAGTCTGGGCCACTCAGCGTCTCCTCCGGCTCAGGCCCCCACCCCGCCCCGGTCTCGCTCTCTCAGACACATCCACCTCGTCCGTCCCCCCCTTTCAGCCCTTTCCCTTTGGAGTCAGTCCCGGGTGTGGGGAACCAGCAGAAGAGCAGTCGGGGCCGGGCCGTCGGGGTGAAGTGACTCGTCCAGGGGCTCACGGCTACGAAGTGTCCGAGGTCAGATTTAAACCCAGGACCTTCGGCACCAGGCCCGGCTGCCTTAAAGGCGGCGCCCGTCCATCCCCGCGGGCCGAGGACGCCCCAGAGAGCGGGCGCAGCCGGGCCTCAGGCCGGGTCAGAGCGGGCAGCCGCCTCCTTCCCTCCCGCAGAAACAACTGACGGACGAGTTCCGAGAGCTGAGGGCCACCGTGGAGCGGATGGGGCTCATGAAGGCCAACCCCGTGTTCTTCGGCCTCTACCTGCTGCACATCCTGCTCCTGGACGTGGCCGCCTGGCTCACGCTCTGGGTCTTCGGGACGTCGCTCGTCCCCTTCCTCGTCAGCGCGGTGCTGCTCAGCACGGTCCAGGTAGAGGCCCCCAGGGCGGCCCCCCAGCTTCGGGCCAGGGTGGGACCCCAGACTCAGGGTCAGGGCCGGGAGGGGGCTTAGAGCAGGGGGTGTCGGGGCGCAGCAGGCAGGCCTTTGGGCGGGAGGCCCGTCCTGTAGTCCCGGGATGTGAACTCTGTAAAGAATCTCTGACTCCATCCGAGACCCTTCGGCTCCCCCAGACGGCCCCTCTGGCTCGGGCTTGCCCGAGGTCAGCTAACTCTCCTGGGTCACTGCCCGGCCGGCCGTCTCAGAGGAAACAGGGACTTTTGGGCCCGACCTCTGCTCCCTGGCGCGCCCCCAGGGCGGCTCCCCGTGTCCCTGCCACCGAGCGGCCGGGCCGGCCATCAGGGCCGGAGCCGAGGGGGTCGGGGACGCTGTTGAGCGGCCGACAAGCCTGGCCTGAGCCCCGGCTCTGCTTAAGGCTCTGCATGAGAAAAATAAGACAAAAAAGCGGCCCTCGAGGAGCCTCCGGGCTAAGGGCGGCCCCGTCCGGGTCTGGCCTCAGACGGTACCTGGCTGGGCGACCCTGGCCTGGTCCCGTCACCCGCCGGCCTCAGTTTCCTCATCTGTAAAACGAGCCGGGCAGGGCCAGGCCCCCCCGCATCTCCGCCAGGAAGGCCCCCGGCAGTCCACAGACGTTCCCCCTAGAAGGGTCAGCAGAGGCCAGAGAGGCCAGGCCAGGCCGAGGGGGGGGCCCCCGGCGGAGGGGTGACCCCGCGGCCGTGCCTCTGTCCTAGGCCCAGGCGGGCTGGCTGCAGCACGACTTCGGCCACCTGTCCGTGTGCCGCACGTCCGCGTGGAACCACCTGATCCACCACTTTGTGATCGGCCACCTGAAGGTGCGCAGGCCGGGCCGGGGGAGCAGGGGGGGTGCGGGGGGAGTGGCGGGTACAGAGG
>NW_025356880.1:0-4002 GCF_016433145.1 Gracilinanus agilis | reverse complement strand
ACTCATTTCACACAAAAGAACCCCCCCGAAACTTTGCAGATGCACAGAAGTTATAAATTATGTCATATCAAAACACAAAAGGTCTCATTGGCTTCGGAACAGACCAAGGCCAAGGCTGCATTTTAACTGGGTTCTTATCAGAAAGCCAAGTTGGGGAATATTTTTCTCAGGTTTGAATTGCCCCTGCTAATGTTTTGGCCTTGGCTATACCAGGCAGCTGCATTCCTGGCCAAAGTGGGAGAGTATTAACCTTTTAAATGCTGGCCTGCTAGGAACCTAAAGCTCTTCAATAAGGCCACAATACTTTTCAACAAGAAATCACAAGGATCACAAAAGTGGTCAAAAGAGGAGTCTCAGATATTAATCTATTCTCTTATTGGCTTCCCACATATTTTTTCCTTAAATTAAAATGATTTATTATACAGGAAAACTTTTTAATAATGAAAGGAGTCATCAATTAGTTATAATCATTAGCTATAGCTGGATCTGATAGGATTTACAGATTAAACTGTTTATTTCTGGCTCTCTACAATTCCCCATCATAAGTACTTCATAATTGTCCCAGATAATTAACATGCACCTTTTTCAAAAGAAATTCTATGACTAAAAACACTGAACTATAAAGAACTGAAATGACTATCTGAATTTAGATTATTATTGTGAACTATATAATGCTAAGATTCTGGGTAGCACTGGGGACCTCTGACTCTGGGGGAGAGAAGAGGGGTCTCAGGCTCTGATGATGAGTTCAGGTGGAGAAAGAGGATGATGGTTAGAAAGCAAATATGGTTTGGAGATTGAAAATAAATGTTCTGAAATGTCATATAGGTAAACTTATGCAAGTAGTTAGTGGTCTGAAAAATAGAACAGAGACAGCAGAACTCAATGATTACACGATCCAATAAGGAATTTCTAAACAAAGTTTAAAAGATTAGAATATTTGATAAACAAGTGAGATTTCTAATGTCAAAAACAAGTGACCTGGAAAATAGGGAAAGGAGAAAATATAAGAATCATTAGATTCCTCCTCTCCCAAAAAAGATTAAACAAAGAAAAAAACTGTACACTATTTCAAAATGCCATAAACAATAAATGCCAAAATCTGTTAATACTACATAGCAAAGTGAAAACAGAAATAATATCATCCCATCATGAAAGAAATTCCAAATTTGTAAATACAGAAATAACAAAGTCAAAAATCAGAATTCTTGGGTCAAAGAAAAGATGCTATAAAGAGCTAGGAAAAAAAGACATCAAGTATCAATTAATCATGCTAGATTTCAAAAACAGTACCATTAACTATGAAGGAAAAGAAATATTGTGATGGTTTATGAAAATGCAAAGGAAAAAGACTTACAACTAGGAATAACTTCCTGGAAAAGTCGTTATAATTTAGGGAAAATGTAACTTTAAAACAATAGTGATCTTCTTTTAAAACCTCTCAGTTTTATTTTCTTTTTAAAAAAATTCCCTAATTACATGTAAAAATATTTTTTAACATTGATTTTTTTTCAAATTTTGAGTTCCCTATTCTCTCCTCTCTCTCCACCTCCCTTCCTTGATATGGCAGGCAATTGGATATATGTTATACATATGAAGATGTAGAAAATGTATTTCCTAATTGGTCATGTAAAAGAAAACACAGATCCCCCAAAAGGAAAAAAAATGAAATAAAAAATAGTATCTTCAATCTTCATTCAGACACCATCAGTTCTTTCTCTGGAGGTAGACAGCATTTTTTCATCATAGATCCTTTAGCAATTGTCTTGGGTCTTTGTATGGCTGAAAATAGCTCAGTCATTCACAATTGATCATCATTCTATATTGCTGTTCCTGTATGCAGTATTCTGCCAGTTCTTCTCACTTCACTTTGCAATGGTTCATGTAGCTAATATCGGTCTTTCAACTATCCTTCTCAAAAAAACCAGAGATAGATTGCATCTATGAAAACAAATAATTAGAGAGAGGAGAAACTAATAAACAACTATATTTGAGGAATTTAAAATGCTAAATAATATTCTGATAGGGAAAAAAAGACTATTTTCTTTACAAAAACTATTTTATTTGATTTAAAAGAATAAAGAAAAAGGTTAAAAATAATACATTAGGGATGACATGAGTGAAAATGAAAGTAATTTTGATAATTCTCTTAGCTGAAAGATTTCAACCTTTTGTTTTCTCTTCCTAACTAACAGTGAGTTTAATGAGATACCATTCTTTCCATCTTTACATCCATGTTTGTACATTCTTCTGCTTTCATGTTGTCCAATATCCATTTAGCAACATTTCAATCAGTTGTAAAGTTCTTTATGCCTATACTACTTTTATGGCAAGTTTGGGCTGGAGAGTTTCCCATATAATCAGTTTGTACTCTTTCTCCTATCTGAAACCTTGAGAATGATAAATAAATGAAATATTCCTTTTTTTTCTTTCAGAACTTTTCTTGCTTTTTTACTAGTATGCTTTTGGTTCAATTGTCCCTTAATGGCCTCTCTGGGATACTTGCCCTATAAATGCCAGAGAAGTTAATGAAAGCAGAGATAGTTTGGAGAGAAATTGAACCAATAGGGCTTCGAGAAAGCACAGCCTGTAATATTTATGGAGGGCAGTGATGGTATGGCAATTCAACAGCAGATGGGAGTTTGGCTAAATTGACATCATCAATGCATAACCAGGTTTAAAACTTGTATGGGGACATGTAGCCTTGATTGTGACAATCCTTTCTTCAACCTTTTGTCTATCTCTTGATTCTAAATTCCTGCAGCCAGGAAACCCTCTCTTTTCTCAGTACTGCTCTGAGATCTTTTTGTCATAGACACAACATTCTGATTGTCCCAAACCTATTAATTTACTGGTTCCTATAGCTCTGTGTGTCCATTTCTACTGGGACCTCACTATCGTCATTTCCATTCCTTTCCTGGAGCATGAGAATTTTCTACTACAATCATGATCCTTGCCTAATCAGAGGCTTTGCTAAAGATCTGGTCAATTCTGTTGAAGGGTCAGGACAGTCATATGTGGCCATACAATATATTTGATGTTAGTTCTGATTTTGATATAACCTTCTTTCTATAAAATTCTCCCCTGATGACCAGTCCTTCATTACTAACTTTTTCTTTTGCCCCAGACATTATATATATATATATACCAACATGTTTTGATTCATAATATCTCTTCTCCCTCTCCGAATGACCTCCAAGTTCTTTTATTAGTCTAATTAAACACATACATACTAATTGTCTACCTGTACAAGACACCATACCAGGTACCAAGGATACAAAGGCAAAAATATTCTCTAAAATTCTAACAGAGAGATCTTATTACATGCTAAGGATGCTTCCCTGAAGATATGGAAATATAGCTACTTCCTGATTAGGGCAAATAATGATTCTCTTGAAGTAGTTACATTATTCAAATTCACACTGCATATTCCCAATGAGCTAGAACCAATTACCATATTTTACATAATTATAACTTCAAATAGTGTACAGTTGGATACATTTGACTACTTTGAGGAATTCATTATTCGAAGTAATTGAGATCTAGATATTTTTGTTTCCTTTATCATTTATTTTGTGTTGAAGATCCATCATCAACATCATCATCATCATCACTCTATACTATATTGGACCCACATGAAGGAATAGAACTGGACCAGAATTAAGATTCTAGTTCCAATTCTTTTACTGCCTGTGTGACTTTTTGCAAACATTTGACTGCCCTAGAATTTACCTTTCTCTTTCATGAAACCAGACTGATAAAATAGATAACATAAATGTCCTTTCTAGTCCTAGATTTCTTTACTTCTAGGATGTTCATTAGCAAAGGGATATAAATAAAGGGATCAGAATAGTTAGAACTGGGCCAATTATCAATTCTCTAGATCCCTTCCAATTTACACAATCCAAAATATCATAGGGAAGCAATGAAATCAAACCCCAAAACAAATAACTTGAAAACATCCTAAAAACAGATAACCAGGGAATATATATATATATATAT
>NW_025356879.1:0-1225 GCF_016433145.1 Gracilinanus agilis | reverse complement strand
TCTACTTTTTGTACCCTTCTGACTTCTCCACTTCAACCTCACCCTTTCCTCTCTTTGCCTCCATCCCCTTCTGACTCCTCCTTTTCCCTCTCTCTCAACCTCTCCCCTTCTTCTATTTCTCTCTTTATGCCTCTCTCCCTCTATTTTCTACTCCTTTCTCTTGCCTTTCCTCTCCCTTTCCCCTCCCTTTTTCTTGCCTCCCCATCTCTCGCTCTCCTCTTTGCAGCCCTTCATTCTTCCCTTTCTCCTTTCCCCTTCTTTTCTCCCCCCTTCTCTCTTCCTCTGCTTTTTTCTAACACATTCATTCCCTTCTCTACCACTCATTTTCTCCCCGTCTCATCCTATTTTTTCTCTTTCCCAGTTTACAGGAGAGTCTAATAAGGAACCCTCGTACTGTATTTCCACTGTTAGAGGGGAGCACCAGTGCCATATAAATGATCTGAAAAAGCAAAGAAATCACGAGCTTCTCCTTAGATACAGAAAATACTGAAAACAACCTCACATACAGGGTTGTTTGAAACAACTTTGGCCCCCCACTGAGTATGACCGCCTTCAGCCAGGACTTTCCTCACCAGAGCAAACACAAATACATCCACAGACATTCTCCATAACACAAACGGGTTTTGAAGCCTAATTTACATGAGATATCAGTGAGAAATTAGAAGGTGAAAAGTCAATAAAAGGTTAAGACAAAATATTCAAAATCAAGTACATAATTCTCGGGAAAAGAAGCAAAACAGGCTGTAGGGCTCAGAAATCGTCTCACAAAAGATGGTTAGTGAAAAATACAAAGTCATTTTGGAAGGGGCAGAAAGATTTACCTCAGAAGTTGGAGCAAAAGAAGTTCATTTTACTCTGGCAAAACAAACAGAAACCGCCTACCTAGCAACGGGAAAGAAAGATTCTGATTGGACGAAAGCCACTTGATCATTCCACAAAGTGGACAATTCCAATGCCTGACTGTGTAGGGGCTGGGGGCGTGGATCCAGGGGTCGCTGCAGGCCCCCAAAAGCCAGCATCTGGCATTTTTCTGGAGAAACCGAGGCTGACAATTGCTGAGTGCCCAGACTACTGGCTACCTCGAATACCTCCCAGACACGTTTACCCTCTCTCCTGCCTCCCTCCTGCTCTCCCTGGGCTCGTCCTCTTCTCTCTATCTCCTCCCCTTTTCTCTCTCCTCAACCTTCTCTTTGCCCCTCATTCTCTCACCCCTCATTTATTGTCC
>NW_025356878.1:0-5488 GCF_016433145.1 Gracilinanus agilis | reverse complement strand
CCAGAGGTTTCTTTACAAGTCTCAGGGAGCTGCTTCCACAGTCGTATACCCTTCTGCACTGGTTCCCCACTCAGGGTTTCAGAGCATTAGCTCGCGGCTATGTCTGCCTCCACCCGCGCCTGTTCTCTGAGCCCATGCTCTGTGCCCGTGCTCAAAGTTCGTGTGCGTTCTTTACTTTTTGGGGACCTAAATCTTGCTGCTCTCAGGAACAGGCCCTGGAGCTGCCAATGACTCGATGGGTGCCCCAAACTTGCTCTATTTCTTTTTAACTGGCTTCGGAGCTATAGGTGGTGTGTGTGGAGGGGGTAGGAGGGGTGGGTGCTCAGCCCACGATTTAGTGAGAGCTGTTTCACCCCTTTATAGCATGGAAATATCCCAATTCCACGTACCTTCCACGCTGCACTATGTTGTGGGGTTCCTCTGTTTCTCTGGACTTGTTTTTATGTCCCCTTGAGGAGTCTTGTGTGTTTAGGTCAGGAGAGGTTAAGAGCTGCTTTTTACTTTGCTGCCATCTTAACCCGGAACCCCTTTTTAGTACATCTTTAAATAATAGAGGTGACAATGGGCATCCTTGTTTCACTCCTGATCTTATTGAGAAGGATTCAAATTGAATCCCATTGCATATGATGCTTGTTGATTGTTTTAGATATATACTGTTTATTATTTTTAGGAAAGGTCCTTCTATTCCTATACTTTTCAGTCTTTTCAATATGAATGGATGCAGTATTTTGTCAAAGGCTTTCTCAGCATTGAGATAATCATGTGATTTTTGTTCATTAGCTTGTTGATACGGTCAATTATGTGGATGGTTTTCCTAATGTTGAACCATCCTTGCATTCCTGGTATAAATCCTACCTGGTCATGGTGGATAACCTTCTTGATAACTTGCTGGAGTCTTTTTGTTAGTATTTGACTTAAGATTTTTGCATCTATGTTCATTAGGGACATTGGTCAGTAGTTTTCTTTCTCTGGTTTTGGTCTGCCTGGCTTTGGAATCAGTACCATATTTGTGTCATAAAAGGAATTTGGTAGGAGTCCTTCTTTGCTTATTATATCACATAATTTGTATAGTAGTGGGATTAATTGTTCTCTGAATGTTTGATAGAATTCACTTGTGAATCCATCAGGCCCTGGTGCTTTTTTCATAGGGAGTTCTTTGATGGCTTGTTCAATTTCTTTTTTTGATATTGAATTATTTACGTATTCTATTTCTTCTGCTGTTAATCTAGGCAATTTATATTCATGTAAATATTTATCCATATCACCTTGATTGCTATATTTATTGCCATATAATAGGGCAAAATAGTTAATTTAAGTTAATTAATAAATAGTTATATACATATATATATCCATTGTTTTTTAGATTATTTAAAATTACTACATACGTAAAATACTTAATAATTTTGATATATACTAGTGAATATATCATTTAAAATACTTTATAAATATTTGCAACCTTGGATTTCTTTTTTATTTTCTTTCATTTTACATATTACATATTAATATTATTTTAAAGAATCCTTTCCTGACATTTTGTAAGTCATATTCTCTCTCCTTCCCACTTCTTCCTCTCCCCAAAGATGACTGGTTACATATTATGGGTTGTATATATGTTATTACACAATACATATTGCCATGTTCATGATGTTGTGAAGGAAGACACATATTGCTCATAGTAGAGAAAAATTTATGGAGGAAATAAAATTAAGAATGACATGTTCTACATTCAGACTTCATTGGTTCCTTCTATACCAGTGGAAAGATAGTATTTTTCATCATGAATGCCTTATAAATGTCCTAGATTCTTGCATTTCTGACAATAGTTTAGTCATTCTCAGTTGGTCATCATACTTCATTACTATTACTGTGTGATATTAGGTTTCAGAAGTATCTTTTTTTCTTCAATAATATTATTTAGAAGGATATTAGGGATTTCATAAATAACAGTCAAGTCAAATCAACAAATTAACAATCATTTATTAATAGTTTAAAAGTAAGATACTGTATAAATGGAGATTTTGAACTTTGGACTGCATCCCCAAGAAGTCCCTTAGTATTTCCTAAAATTCCCTTCAATCTCTCCTGTACCTCCATGTTTGTGTAGTCATTTTATTGTTTTATAAGTTCTGTAGCTCCTCCCTCTTTCTTTCTTCTTCATGAGTGCAATTGAAGTTAGTTTAGAACCTTTTCACTCTAGTTTTTTTGTGTTAGTTTATTATTAATAAAAATTTATAAAATATAATACTTAGTTATTCGATATTAATTTTAAAATCCACAATACTAAGTATAAGGCATCATGTATAAGTAAAATAAAATACAAAAAAAAAATAACTCCTCTCTTCAGAAGCTGATAATCCAATGGGGGAGAACATACAAAAATTATGTATAAATTATACATCAACACACTCATGATACATTGGAGATAATCTCAGGGCTTAGACACTAACTAATATTCAGGAAGTTTGGGAAAAAGTATAGTCAAGCCTAAAAGTTGCTCTCAATATTCTGGAATTACATTATACTTCAGCAACAGTCTAAGTGAGATTAATAGACGATTTCCCTCTCCCCAAAATGATTTCCTTTTCATGTAGTAATTTTAAATAATTGGATGCTGCTTCTCCCTTTTTTGGATGATGGATGCATATTCATAATGTCATTTTAAAGTATTTTATAATATTGCTTATCTTAAAACCACATGTTGGAAATAGTTTCTAAATATTATAATTAAAATATTACTAATATGACTTTATTGTTTTATATGTCATTAATTCTTTTGGATTATATATCATGAAGTTTTAAAAAAGCTAATTTGCTCTCCTTTTTTACTCACTAAGAAAAAGTGTAATATAGCAGAAATAATGTTAGATTTGAAATTCAGGAAAAAATAAACATAACAAAAACAACAACAGCAAAAAACACTTGACTATAAGACTATGGTTATCTATCAGAATGTTCACCTATCAGTCAATTCTTCTTTCTGAGTCTCAGTTCCTCCATATATAAAATGAGAGGGAGATGAGCTTTGTTGTTCTCCAAACCTACTTCTATCTTTAAATTATATATTAGTAGGAAGTTATGACTTACATGAAGCTGATGGGGAATAAACAGAAAATGCTTCAATTCTCCTTTAAACATTCCTTATTAAGTTTTTACACCTTTCTTTTTTCCCTTAAAATAACATTGAATTTTATACACAGCAGTATTCATCAAATGAAAACTTCAAAAACTTTGCTGCAGAAACATAACAGTGAAATATTATTTAAAAATTAAAAGGAAAATTACTTGTTTTGATCTGTGATTTCTTATAATTGCAAATAGTATGAAAGAGCATAAACACTGTCTAGAAATGAAAACTATTCATTTCTTTTAGCTACCCAACATTTTTCGATAACTTAAATTTTGTATTTGGAATAAACTAACTGCAGAGAACTCTGATTATAATACAGACAGCCTGTGAAAGAAAAATGGAAATTGCTAAATGTAGGTTTTCCAAGGCAAATAATGATATGTTTTATAACCACACATTAGGGTGGAGCTTTAAAATTAAAAGCCACTGGTATGAATTTTGCTTAGTATAAAAAGGTCAGTTAATCATTTTAGAGTTATGCTTTTAGAAATCAAGTATTTATAGACTACAATAAAAAAATCTAAAATCTAAATGACACTATGGTAAATGCACAATGACCCTGTAGAAAGCCATAATTAAGTGCCACTGATGTTTATTGTAGGTATATATACATAGATTTAAACTGATAGTTCTTTATGTCAATAAATTATTTACTAAGGAGAGTCATTAGTAAGAAAATAACTCTATTCCATGAACACCAATTGATGTGATTTTACTAAAAATATCTATTCATAAACAAAATGAATTATCCTCATGAAAGGAGAGGATGTGACAAAAACATTCTCTTTTTTTGTATTTTTGTGAATATAATGAGACTCTTTCATCATATTTTATGAAAGCTGCAGGAGCCTGTGGAAGTAGATCAAGGCAGGCTTGCAATTTTTGCACACAAAAATCACTGGTCTACCACTTCCTTCAATGAATTAATGTGAGCTGATTTTTCATTATTATTATACAGAAAATCCTCTATTATCATTGCATGTAAGTTATTAATTTTTAAGTGATTTTGCCCTTGAAATATAAAATGTGCAAGGTAATGCTAGGTAATGTGGAAAAGTCTGTCTCCTCCTCCATTGCCTGGATTTATATATTAAAAAGAAATTTTTTTCAAGTCTATTTATTTACCCACCTGTTTTCCATGGCTGTTAAGCAAACAATATGAACACTGCGAATGTTTCAATTTGTGTTTCTAATCAATTACTTTACTGACCATGACAAGTTACCATAGGTTATTCTATAGTAAGTAAAGAGCTTCACAAGAAATTGGAGTAACTACCAGAGAAATAGTACCAGTTATTTTTTAAAGCTGATTTAATGATTCTTTTTGGATGGCTAACATGCTTTTCCTAAAAAATGCCTCTGCCAATTGTATGTTCAAGTCTGATGGATAATTATGAATTTCTGGATACTAAGTAGATTGTTTTTCTGTTTGCCTGTCCAAGGCTGAACATTCTTCTTCATTCCAGGAATGCAATTAGATATTTATTCTTACCATGTTTAAAGTTTTATTTTTCTCATCATTGTAAAAATATTGTGCAAGTGGAAATTTTGTATTCTTTAGACTTCATCTCCCAGAATTTTTACCTCACCCCAAACTTCTCTTTTCCTTTCTGTTTACGTGCATCTTTTACATGATTGTGTATAAGTTTTGGGTAACACCCTCTCACTCTCTCTTCCATGTGAGTGGTGAGTGCTCCCTATATTCTCTAGTTCTCTAGTTAAATATTAATAAATATTATACTTTAGAGATGTCGAATATTAATTTTAAAATCTACATTACGTAGATTTTAAAGATAATTTATGTTGGACTCTGATGTTATTTTTAATAGAATTAAAAAATAATTACATATTTTTTAGAAACTAGTATTTAAATATAACACTCACTTCAATTGTTGCTGGATGCAGGATTGGAGTAATGTACTACATGTGCTCTGAACTAGGCAGGCAAGTGGACAATTTTCAGACCTAAAGTAAGGTCAGACCCACATTTTTTGCTCGTTATACCCCATTCGAAGGGAAATTACTCGTCATCTTTTACCAAGATGGAGATAGACCACCAGGTTCCTAATTACCTTCTCCAACAAACCAGAAATTTTCACTAGTCCTAGTCATGACCAAGATATTCAGTGAGAAATTATGGGATTAGTCCACTCCAGAATTACACAAAAAAAGTCAGTCAGAATCCCAATATAAGTGAAAAGGCCTGGCTAGCAGAGGTAGTATTAGCTGGCAAACAAGCTAGCAGCCTTCCACCATGATCAGAGTCTGTCAAGAAGTGGCAAGAGTGGAGTATCTCTTCTAGCACTTCAACCATTACTGCTTAAAAAATAACTAAGGTGGTCAGAAAGTCTCACTGTGGAG
>NW_025356877.1:0-5705 GCF_016433145.1 Gracilinanus agilis | reverse complement strand
GTGTGTGTGTGTGTGTGTGTGTGTGTGTGTGTGTGTGTGTGCATGTCAGAGAAAGACAGAGACAGAGAGAGAAACAGAGACACAGAGAGAAACAGAGACACAGAGAGAGACAGAGAAAGAGAGAGAGACAGAAAGAGAGAGAGAGAGAGAGAGAGAGAGAGAGAGAGAGAGAGAGAGAGAGAGAGAGAGAGAGAGAAAGACATATTTTCAAAAGAATGTTATGAGCCATTTGGCAAAAAATGATGAAATGGGAGAGGGATGAGGAGAGATAAAGTTCACAGTTGTTATGTTTAGTATTTATTTAGTTTTATTTAGAATAAGTTTTTTAAGGTAAAAAAAAGGGGTTTGCCACAACACAATGAAGCCACCCTCAACATATGAGATGAAAGAAACACTGGGAAAAAAGGCAGTTCCCTGGTATCTATTGAGCTAACCAACAATCAGTCTCCATAACATCCTTTTCGTTTTCCATGATTTTTTTAAAATTTAATTTCATTTTAGATACCATTGATTAGCTTTCACAATGTGAGGAATGAGGAATCCCCCACTGAATATGTTTCCTAAGTAAATTATTTTAGGTAGCCTTTCCTTCTAAGAAAAGAAGGGAAACTCTAAAGGGAAACAATTCATTTTAGTCTACCTACAACTTAGATGTGAATGATAAGAATTTTTTTTCTTTGCTCTTAATATTTTCCACCTCTAGGAAATCATCTATGTCTAAACATTGTAATGAAGATGCCAATCCTCATTGATAGATGCTCTCCTAAGGCTTACCTAGACAAACAAAATCAGATGTCCAGTCAGTATGTTACTATCAAGTTATCAATTTTAAGAATATTTAAACACTTAGTGATTTAGAGGAGGCAGCATGGCTTAATGAGTAGAGATTGTTTTTTGTAAGAATTTTGAAGTGTGTTCAAATCCTGCCTCTGTTATTTACCACCTCTATGATCTAGAACAAATCATGACCTCTCTGGGATTTATTTATCAGTAAAACAAAGGGGTTAGATTAATTGTCCTTAAAGGTTTCTTTTATCTCTGAAGGAGACCTCCTCCATCCAAGATAGGGTTGGACCTGTGATTTTATTGGTATTAGTGATTTCGCAGTTGAGGAAATTCTTTTTTTACCAACAAAAGTCAGAATTTTCTGGTCAATATATCAGCTTAGAAAGTTGTCTAGAATCTTAAGATTGAGGGGTTTGCTTAAGTGTGTACCTTATATGTGAGAGGATGGACTTGATCTCATATATCCCTGTGCAGCCTCTTTAATATACACAAGTTCATGGTGGAGTGAAAAATAGTAAATAATACTCAAAATTATTTTTAAATCCTTACCTTCTGTCTTAGAATCAATACTTTATATTAGTTTCAAGGCAGAGGAGCAGTAAGGGCTAGGCGATTGGAGTTAAGTGACTTGCCCAGGGTCATACAGCTAGGAAGTATGTGAGTACAGATTTGACCCTAGGACCTCCAATCTCTAGGCCTGGCTCTCAATTCATTGAGCCACCCAGCTGCCCCTAAAGCTCAAACTTTTAAACAAGGAGTCCCAAAAGTCTTTGTCCACTTTTAAGCTAAGGCACACCCTATATTGCAGTTTAAAATTTGAAATTCTCTTTAAATATCACAATTTATTTGAGCTTTACAACAGTCATGTGAGGTAGAAATAATAGATATTCTCTCCATTTTACAGATGAAGAAACTGACATTTGGACCAATTAAGTGGCAACATAATTAGGGGCAGGGGTAGGATCTACACTTGTGTCTTCCAGATTTCTACTTCAATACTTTATCCATTATGTCACACTTTACCTCAAGTGAAAAGGAAAGATATTTGAGTCCTTTTGTTGATTTTATGCTTTGTCTAGCCTTCACAATAGGATAAAATTTTAAAAAAATATTCCCCCTCTACATTTGTTCTTCTAGATCTGTCTCACTCCCTTTTTATCTTTTTTTTCATTGTTGTTTTTACTTGTCATGACTCACTGCTTTTCCTCCTTCTCCATTAGAAAGATATAGGTACATGATCTAGCTTGGAGACGAAAGCATAGGTCTGTGTCTGTTTCTTTCTCTACCCACTAACAGAAGGTGAACTCAGGACCTACCTCCCCATCATAGACCTTAATAAAACCCAGAAGAATTGAAGATTCCAGCTGATCTGGAAACAATGCTAACTGATATCTACTTTCTGTTACAAAGTGGGCAATCTTAATTCAGTACCAACCCCCAAAGGGTGAAAATAAGGAAAAAGAGTCAAAGTGGAACAATTCCAACTCTAGTTAGGTTTGTACTGGTAAATCGTTCCCCTAAGAGGCTCTAGTTCTGTATTGATATGGAGCCCAAATTCCTTCTCGTTAAATTGATCTAACACTCAAAATGGAACTTACATGTTTTTTTAGAAATTCAGCTCATTATTCCGCAACATTAGAAAAGTAGTCTGGGTGCAATCTTTGAAATTATAGATAATGATAATAAGCATCTCCATAGTACTTATACATATGATGTCAATTGGTCCTCTCAATATCCCTTCAAAGTAGGTACTATTGTTATTACTGTTTTACAAGTAAGGAAATGGATGCTAAAAAACAATTTGCTCAGGGTTATACTCTTTGTAAGTATTTAGGTCTTGACTCCAAGTCTAATGGTCTATCTAGAACCCTAACTAGCTTCTAAAACTTAGACATATTCCTTGCTAGAGTCTTTCTAACAGGGATTAACATGATGCCTTCAAGAGAAAAATATCCAGTGTTCAAAATAGATGTCAGATATATGACAGCTAGTTATTTCTCCTACTACAAAAGAAATGTACAAATACCCAAGATTCCCCAACATTCATTAGTAAGCGCTTGGAAGGCATCATCAGTGCCTTGCTGAAAAGTAAAAGCATTTTGTGGAACTGATGCATGGGCCCAGGAATGGTACCTCAGACCCACACTGTCAGAGAAATTCCTGTCTTCCAGACACAATGGCCAGACTTAGGCATGGTCTTTCAGTCCCTTCAGGTTAAACATATTTCTATCAATGGTTCTCTTCTCCTCTGAGAGATGGCATAGTCACAAGAACTGAGGAATGCTTGAACTCATGAGATGGTTGCCAAGTCCGGAAACCTCCATTTCTCAAGACAACTGTTTAACTCTGATTAAGAAGGGAAACAAACCCACAGAAGCAGCTGGAGGCTGGAAGTACAGTCTCCTATTGGCCAAAGCAAGTAAATCCCTTTGCTGCCATGTACTCATAGATGCCCTTGCCCCTAGGGGCATCCAGGCAACTCCTATAACCTTGGAAAAACCACAGCTAAGCAAGGAAGAGTTGACAAGGTTACCAAAGATGGAGAACTGGACATTTTCTCCACCTTTGGTAACTCTCCAAAAATTTTAAAAATAAAATAAAACAAACCACAAACAATGATAATCATATACTAGAGGTAGAACAGTTACTATTGAAACTACAGAATAAGAAATCAAGAAACTGAGAGAAGTACAAACATTGTGAATCAACAGTGAAGAATGTCCATTTTATTTGTGTTCACTTAGCAGCCTTCCCCTACCAGCTACTGGACTTTGGAGTGCACAAATCAACCCATAAGCTTGTTTTGGAGGATCCATTCATTCTCTTGTGGGGAGTCTGATAGTGCCCCCACCCATCCTTCCCCCACTATTCTACTGCAGGAAGTGGTAAACATCAACTGTCCAATTACCCCAAGAGAAGATGGAGCAATAAAAATAATAAGAGCAATAAAGTTAAGATTTATATAGTACCTACCATGTATTAGATATTGTGATAAACACTTTTCAGTTATTATCTCATTTGATTCTCACAACAATTCTGGGAGGTTCTCTTATTATGTCCCTTTAATAGAAGAGAACATTGAACTCCAAAGTGGTTAAATCACCTGCTCAGAGTCACAAAACTAATAACTGTCTGAGGCTGAAGTCGAAGGGCCAGGTTCACTCTTCTGATTATAATAACCTCTGCACTAGAGATCCCCAGTAACACAGATACTCAGCTTGGAACACATTCTCTTTTTTAAAAAGCTGTGAAAATGGCAAATATTGATTCAGGGTAGCCTAAAAACTAAAAAATTGAGGGAACTGGGGCAGAGGCTCTTATGGGTGCTTGTAATTAAACTGAAGGAAAAGGAGATAAAATTCAGGTGGAACCAGGTCTGTCACCACTGGAAACCAAGACCAGGGAAAAGAGGAGGCTGAGACAGCATTGAAGTTCAAACCTGAGAGTATTTGTACCATTGTAGGAGGGGAGGAGTCAGAAAATGAATGACAGGAAAATATAAAGGGGATGATCAAAAGCTGCCTAAGATTTCAAAAGGAACAAACTAGAGAGGAAACTATAATTAGAAGAATGTGTGTCATACTGAAATATTTATATTTCAAGGAATATAAATCAGGGAAGGCCATACTGTTTTGGAGTTTCATCAGCATCAGCATCATCAATTATATTTGTAGCATTCTTTGAAGTTTACAAAGTGCTTTAGTTACATCTCTTTTTAGTTTCAAGAAAACCATATAAAGGAGCTGCTACTCAAATTATTTTCATTGTATTCAGGGGTATTTATTGTTTGGGCCTGCTGTATAATTTTCCTCTTTTAGAAAATCCCATTGTGTCAATTCTAAGGGTTGAATGATTAACATATAAGTTAATTTATCATTGACTTATAAGACTCTAAGTTATTCATATTATTTAGAATCTTAGATAGATGATGGAGGGTACTTAAGAAGCTCATGAGATCTTGGATATATAGATGTAAGAAGTCGTCTAATATAATATCCTTAAGTGAGGAAGCTGAGGCACAGAGATAATGACTTACTCCAAGGTCACACAAATAGCAAGTCGCAGAGTATAGATTTGAACCTAGTTCCCTGTGGCTCCAAATTTAGTACTTTCCCCAGTACCACATTGTAAATTGTCAGTGGTCACACAACAAGTAAATATTAGAAACAAGATTTGAATCCAAGTCTTTTTTACTTCAAGTCTAGTATTTTATGCTCTCTGCCATGATACTTCTGTCTCATATTAACTAGATTACAAAGAATGTTAAAGTCATTTGTCAACAGAAGGGAAGGGATGGTAAAGAAGCATAAAATAAAGACATTTGACTTATTGTCTTCTTCATCTTATTTCTCTAATACACCATAATTTCTTCAGTTTATACAGATTAATAAGTAATTGATTTCATTTGGTTTTAGATTACAACAAAAAGTACATTTTATTAGCAACTTTAAAAGATTATTTTAATTCACTGTTGACCTTACGAGTTGTTTTTACCAGAAACCGAGATATTTTTCAGTTCTAGAAGCTCTAAATGGCTGGTGTATATATAGGCATATATAGTGCCTATGTGTTGCATAATTGAAAGATTTCCCAATGCTAAATGCCTGTAATTTACTGGAATAAGTGATTAAGATGGACTTATTTTTAATATTTATTTTTATTAAGCTCTTTACCACAATTGTAAGCACAGAGGTCATCAACAGGGAAAGTGCTGTCAGTCTGGGTTGTCAGTGGTTAAAAACTTTTCACCCAACTGTACAGTAAATTGTTGTCCAGCCAGGCTCTCCTCTGACATCATTGACTGGGAACGAGGTTCTTCTTCTGATTCTTCTTCTTCTGATTCTGATTCTTCTTCTTCTGATTCTGATTCGTCTTCTTCTGATTCTTCTTCTGATTCTTCTTCTTCTGATTCTTCTTCT
>NW_025356876.1:0-3725 GCF_016433145.1 Gracilinanus agilis | reverse complement strand
TGTGAAAAGGAAAACAGGATTGATGATGGAAAGTGGGAATAGGATTTCTAAGTTAGATCTAAATCAGTGATTCCCAAGATGGGTGCTGCAGTGATCCAGGAGGGCGGTGATGGCCACAGGTGCATTTATCTTTCCTATTAATTGCTATTAAAATTAAAAAAAATTAATTTCCAGGGGCTAAGTAATATTTTTTCTGGAAAGGGGGTGGTAGGCCAAAAAAGTTTGGGAACCACTGATCTAAATTGATTAAATAGTTGTTGAATCTCCCAGATAATTTAACTGATATTCAGAAGCCTTTAGATGGCTTGACAGTCTAGTCAGGCCAAAAGACCTGACCTCTTCTGATTTGAAGGTTTGTTTAGCAGATGTTGATTTGGTTTGAATCAATCTTCTTGATGATGTTCAGAGAACTGAAGTTGATAAGTTTGAATATATGTGGTTGATAAGAGTTGAAAGTTATATCAGAGTATTCTCTGCCCTAGCCTAAGTCTAAGCCTAAACCTAAGATACCTCCCTCCTTGCCCAGTTATATCTCAAGACTGAGACCAGGATGGTTCAGGTTTGCCCCTTATGTAGGCAGTTTCCAACTGCCCCTTGGCTCACACCAGGCTCATAACACCCTCAGTTCATTCTGATTCTGAGCAGGTAACTGGCAGTCAAGCTTGACCCAACATCACTGCTATTAAAATCCTTACACACTTCAACTGAATCTTTAAAAAAATAAGAGATTCCAAGAGGTCGAGGTAAGGAGGGAATATATTCCAAGCCTGAGGAACAGCTGGTGGAAAGTTACAGGGAAAGAAAGTAAAATATCTGGTATGTAGAACAGCAAAGAGGTCAGTGTGGTGAGACTAGAGAGTGCATGGGAAAAACTGGAAAGGCAAGAAAGGAACAGGTTGCAATGAAATTTGAATGCTAAGCATTGATCCGAGAGGTAGTAAAGAGCCACTGGGGTCTTTTTAGTGTATGAGGTAGTGGTTGGTATGGGGAATGGGGAGCTGTGATGTGGTCAGAATTTCACTTTAGGAAAATCCCTTTGGCAGTTTTGTGAAAGATGGATAGATGGATGGATGGATGATTCAGTATCTATAGCCAACCCTAATCTCTTGACAAAATTGTCTGTGGCCCACTGGACATCTCTACCTAGATTTAGCACCTCAAACTCAACATTGAAACTCATAATTTTCTCCTCTCCCCAACCTGTCCCCCCATTTTCTAAACATGTATGTTTGACCTAAAAGTCTTGTCATTCTCCCAGTTATTCCATTTTATAAGCCCAAAATGCATCCTGCTTCTTCTCTCTTTCTCATCTCTCCCTATCCTATCATTTTCCCAGACCCTCATGGTTTTTATCTCCATTCATGACTCAACTCAAGGTCCATCTCAATACATGTAATCTTGGTAACTCATCTAATTTCTCCAGAATCTTGATTTCCTCATTTGTAAAATTAATTATTAGACAGCATTAGATAGAAATCTCTAGATGGAAAATCTCTAAGATGCCTACTATCCTAAAATTCTTATATTTTCTTTATACTTATAGCCCCACGATATTGATATGGCTTACCTAATTGGATAATTGCCCGTGGTAATGTGATTGAATTGATCACCAAAGTAATTAAACATAGTAATACTCCATGAAGTAATACCTAGAATAGAAAAACAAAGCAAGAAAGCTCTGGCACTTCATATAATTCTATATTAACCAATATAAAATTAAGATCATTATTAGCTATGTCAATAACCCTCAGCAGAAGTAGCTAATTCAATGTCACAAAAATGTCCCATCCTGGGAAAAGAACAGGGCAAAACAGAGTGTCTCAGTTAGGCTAAGTTGACCCTGTGAATTCTCTTTCTTGATTCTTTTCATGCTCCCCAGAGGATAGAATTCTTTGTCTTTACTTCTACTTTTTCTTGCCTCTATCATTTATTCTTTATGATAAAACTCCTTGAAGAGATTATGCCACCATTATTTTTAATGCCTCAGCTTAGGAAATATTCAACACTATGAATGATCCTCTTTTACAATGACCAGAGTAAAATAAAGTGAATAGACCAATATGAAACTAGAATAAAAAGCATTTAAAAGTTTATTGTGGTGTTATATAATGGAATAAAAGACTAAACAAGGGGTCAGGAGGTCTGAATTCTGCCATATATAACTTTAGACAAATTAGTTTCTCACTTTGACACTAATGAAAGGATTGAACTTAATGCTCTCCAACTTCTTTTCCAACTTTGAAATTCTATTGGTCTATGGTTTGAGTTGAGCTGAATTAAATAAAGATCAGAAAGACAAATTTCTTTTAAAGGGACAAAAAGTCTATGAATGATGACTGATAGAAAAGCATGGAACCAAGTCTGTTTTCTGGCTAGAATAGTTTTTTAATGGTCAATATAATTCAGTCCTCAGTACAACTTATCTTTTGGTCAAGGGTCTATTCAAGTGTTCAGACAACATAGCAGAAACATAATTATCAGGCTGAACACAATAAAGTAAAATCATAGCCTTTTAAGTCTAAGGAGGTAAGAGGTAACTCAGAGATCATTTAGTAAAACTGCTCATTAATCACCTCTAAAATATCGCCCACCATTAATCATCCAAAAGTTCACTTAAAGATTAAGAAAATTAATCTGAAATTTCTCTTTAAAAAAAAAAACAACTCTTTACTTTCCATTCTAGAATCAATATTGTATATTGGTTCTCAGGCAGAAGAGCTATAAAGGTTAGGCAATGGAAGTTAAATGACTTGCCCAGGGTCACACAGCTATTGTCTGAGACCAGATTTGAGCCCAAGTATCTCCCAAACCCTCCTCTCAGTTCACCGTATCACCTAGCTGCCCACAATCTGAAATCTCTTAAGGCAGTCTATTCCAGTTCTCTAGAAGAATCAAGCATATCAATTGCATCAAATGACAAAAGAATTTTTGAAAATACTTTCTGGCAATTTTACTATTATTTACTATAATTTTCCCTCTCTGTGCAAATTCACTTTATATATTGACTTTTTAAAAACCCTTACCTTCTGTCTTAGAATCAATAGAATAAATACCGTGTATTGGTTCTAAGGCAGAAGAGTGGTAACAGCTAGGCAGTGGGGGTCAAGTGACTTGCCCAGGGTCTGAGGGTTTGAATCCAGGACCTTTTAACTCCAGGCCTGTCATTCTGTCCACTGAGCTTTCTAGCTGTCCCAAAATTACAGACCTCTTAAAACAATAGAATATACTCCTCACTTCTAAGTCTAATAATGTTATTATCAAAGACTACAAATTCAGTTTAATAGTTAGGTCTGCTTCAGTCATTGGACCTCAGGTTATTATGTGCATTAGATAGAGATTTTGAATCATCTTGTTATTTTATCAGCTGATTACTTGAGAAATCATAATCAGATGATTATAAAACTTGTACTTTGGGGGAGAGGTTTGATTGTTATATATGAAGTGTCTTTCTATTATTAGTCCAGGCTTTATTGGATTCCCCCATCATTTAAAAAAAAAAGATTCCCCTGAGAGTCTAGATGTTTTGTTTCTCCTAATAAATTTTGTTAAATTTTATCTAGCATTATGAAACAACTACTTGTCCTTTGATTGGTATAATATTAAATAGATAAATTAATTTAAGTAGTACCTTTTATTATATTGGTTTGGCCCCACCATAAATAACAAATATTTCTCCAGTTATGAAGATTATATTTTATGTCTGTAAAATTGTGTATATATATATA
>NW_025356875.1:0-1150 GCF_016433145.1 Gracilinanus agilis | reverse complement strand
CAGCAGAGAGAGGAGGGGAGGGGGGAGCCGTGCGGGAGAGGAGAGGAGAGGAGCGCGGAGGAGAGGAGCCGAGCCGAGAGCAGCCTCTTTGTTCTGTAATCCCAGTAAGATTGCAAGCCATTCGCCCCGGCTCTAATCCCAGCCCCGCGCAACGGCCACCTCCATTGGCTGCCATTTACATACAGGATTAGCCCCGCCGGCCGGCCCCGGGCCGGGGAGCCGGAGGAGGAGCACCCCCGGCTCCCCGGGAGGGGGGAGGGGCAGGGGCAGAGAGAGGGGGCAGCACCCCAGGACCCGGCCCCGAGGAAGGGGAGCAAACCTCGGCAGTAACAACGACAACCACCACCACCACAATAATCCCCATCACCCGCTAGCTCTCAGCCCTCTAGGGGGGCGGCATAAGGACTATTAGCCCCATTTTACAGATGGAGAAACTGACTCCCCAGCTCCTCCTGGCCTGCGCCGGCTGGAGAAGGTCCTGCCACAGCCGGGCTCAGCCACGAGGATGGGGATGGGGAGGCGAGATCCCAAAGGCGAGCGCCCGGACTCCCAGGGCTGCCATGCCGCCGCCGCCGGGCGCGGACGTGGACCCAGATAGGGAAACAAACCGATACAAAGTCTTTCTGGCCCGAAGGAGGGCTCCTAGCGAGAGCCGACTGGCCGGGCTTTCTCCAGGAAGGGAGGCATATCGGAGATCTCCCATCCCACACGGGAATCAGGTCCTGCTGCCCCGGACCCGCTCCCCCTCCCCCCGGCGTGGCCAACATTTCTCCGAGGGTGGACGAGCAGACTCTCAGCCCGGGGATGGGGAGGCCAAGACTTCATGGAAGTGGCCGGCTCAGAAAGCGAGAAGAGTCCCAGGAGAGGAGGCTGAGGTCCAGGGGCGTCATGGGGCCCAGGAAAAGGCACCACTGGGGATTCGAACCCAAGGCCTCGGGATGCCTCCATTTCAAACCTCTTTTCTGGGCTGACTCCCTTGGGGGAGGGGGAGCGCCGCGGAAGGGGAAGGGGGTGCCTTGTAGCCCAAGTGATGAGCTCTGGACCGGAGGCGTCCAGTGCCGTGAGGAAGGCGGGAAGGGGTGGGGGTGGGGGTGGGGGGCCGTTACACGTGGCTGCGACTAGAACGCGGGGCAGGCCAATGCCCCGGCTC
>NW_025356874.1:0-4640 GCF_016433145.1 Gracilinanus agilis | reverse complement strand
CAATTTATAATAGATATACTTATATATAATATGGGGCAGTTACATGACTCAGTGAATAGAATGCTGGGCTTAGAATCAGGAAGATGCCTTCATGAGTTAAAATCTGACTTCAGACACTGTGTGATTATGGAGAAGGCATTTAACCCTTTTTGTCTCTGTTTCCTCATCTGTAAGATGAGCTGGAGAAAGAAATGGCAAGCCACCTCAGTATCTTTGCCAAGAAAACCCCAAATGAGGTCATGAAGACATATACTGAATACATGTACGACTTAAAAAAGATAACCCTGTTTGCCTCAGTTTCCTTATCTGTAAGATGAGCTAGAGAAAGAAATGGCAAGCCACCTCAGTATCTTTGCCAAGAAAACCCCAAAAGGGGTCACAATGACACATACTGAATACAGATACAACTGAAAAAAAAAGATACAACTAAAAAATGATTGAACACTATATAACACATGGCCAAGTCTGGAAAGAGAAAACACTAATCAATAAGAAGGGTATACAGATCAAATTACTTGCCAGCTCTGGGAAGGAGGAGGGAAGGGAGGGAGGGAGACAATTTGGATAATATAACTTCAGAAAACTTGGGTGGAAATTTGTTATTACATGTAATTGGCAAAATAAAATATCTTTAAAACAAGTTGGGTATATCTGAAAAGACCTAAAGTAGGTGATAGTACCTGGGCTTTTTTTTTACACCCTTATTTTCCATCTTAGTAACAACTCTAAGACAGAAGGGCAATGGGGTAGGCAAATGTGGTTAAGTAACCTGTCCAGGGTCACACAGATAGGAAGTGTCAGAGTCCAGATTTAAACATAAGTCCTCCTGACTCCTGACCTGGCTCTGTCTCCACTGTGCCCACCTAGCTTTCCCAGAGTCCTTGGGCTCTTAAGGAAGCCAGGGATGCTATGGTGAAGAGGGAGGGCATTCCAGGAATGGGTGTCACTTGTGCAAAGGAGGGAAGGAGAAGGACTATCACGCCTGGGGAAGACCTAGCAAGCAAGCCAGACTGTCTGGCACGTAGAGTGTATAAAGGAGAATAAGATGAAATAAGATTAGAAAGGTATGTGAAAGCCAGGTTATGGATGACTATAAATGCCAGGCTGAGGACTCTGTAACCTATCCTAGAAATAATAGGAATCACTGAAGATTTTGATTAGGTCAGACCTGTGCCTTAGGAAAATCACTTAGGCAGTTGAGTGGAGGATGAATTAGAGAGAGGAGCAGATGGAGCCTGGGAAACAGACTATTGTAATAGTCCATGTAAGAGTTGTTGAGTGCCTGTATTAGGGCATGGGCTACATAAATGGGGAGGAGGGGGAGATAAGTAAGAGATGCAGTGCAGGTGGAATTAACTACGATTGGCTGATTGGATATGGAGAGGGAAGGGAAGAAGGAAGCCCTATGGATGACCTAAAGCATCGTGGATGCCTGCAAGGATGACGGTACTCTGGCCAGAAAGAGAGAAGGTTGGAGGAGGAATGGTATTTGCCAAGATCTCCTGATCTGATGATGAGTCAGTCACTCAACATACATTTATTGAGCATTGAACATGTTTCAGGCACTGAGCTAGGTGTGGGAGACACAAAGAGAAGCTGAAAAATGATCCTTGATCTCTAGGAGCTTACATCTTAATGAGGGAAATGGCATGGAAGCATATGGATGTGCACTATGTAAATGAAAGGTAATCTCATAGGGGGAAGGCGGCAGGAGGAAGAAAGGGAGAAAGGAACAAACATTTGTTAAGTGTTTGCTATGTATCAGGCATTGTGCTAAGTGCTTTACAAAGAGGCTCTCATTGGATCAGAAAAAATCATTTGGAACAAGGTGGAATTTGAGCTGAGTCTCCAAGGAAGCCCCCAAATAAATAATGAATAAATAAATAAACAAATAAATAAAGACATGCTCAGGACCTCCATGTGAATATAGTCCAACCGTGTTCTGTCAGGCAGGAGGTACTCCCCAGGGAAAGCTCTTCAGGAGTACATCAGAGCATACTTCCAGAAATGAGAAGCTCTTCCCCTCCTGATGGCCACTCAAGAGAGACCTCATATCTGCTTCTCATTCAGATCATCCACTTGGGTACAAGTTCTTCATCAGTTTTCACCCACTGCCCCAAATTTAGATTGTCTGCATAATAGCAGATCGATTGGGGCGCTATTTATTTATTTGTTTGTTTGTTTGTTTGTTTATTTATTTTTAGATCCTTACCTTCTATCTTAAAATCAACCCAAGAGCAGTAAGGTTAGCCAGTTGGCGTTAAGTAACTTGCCCAAGATCACACAGCTAAAAAATGTCTGAGGTCAGATTTGAACTCAGGATCTCCTGTCTCCAGGTTTGGATCTCAATCAAATGAGTCACTTAGCTGTCCATGGATTTGGAGGTTAATATAATTATCTCCGACTTGAACATGTGGCATTTAAGATGCCTCTAAGATATGTAGGTGGAGATGTCCAGCAGGGAGTTGGTGATGTAGGACTGGCTCAGGAAAAAAAGGTTAAGGCAAGATGTAGAGATCTGGAAGTTAGGGAAGATGTAGAGATCTGTAGAGGTGATCAGGACAACTGCTGAGGTCACCAAAGGAATCCCTAAGTCCATGAGGGATTAGGTAGGCACCTGCTACTTAGAGGGCATTGTATTAAATACCACAGAAGATGCAAAAATAAATAATATGCAATCTCTGCCTTCATGAAGGTCATGGGGTGGTTTTTTCATTGTTCTGTGAAAATCTAGGGGATTTGGGGAAATAGAAATACCACCGGGGATTCTGATACGGAAGATGAGTATCAGAAACCAAAATGTCTCACTATCTAGGCAGGGAAAGTTGGCTGGACTGAAATTCTATTGCTAAGTAGGATTGTTTGAAGTAGAAATGTGTCCTAGAGAGAAGGAAATGGAAGAGAGGCCACTAGATGTAGAATATTGTGTATGTGTGGTATGTGTATGTATATGTACACACACACATACACACACACATATATATATATATAAGATGCAAATGATATATATTGATTAGTCTTGCTGAAATGATTTCTTTTCTCTTAAAATCTTTGTTACAAGCGATGGGGCTTGCTTACAGGAGAGAGGGTAGTACCTACTTGGAAATGAAGGTAATGTATTTAAAATATACTAATATAAATAATATGGAAGGAGGGGAAAATACCCTGAACAGCTGGTGAGTTGCCACATGCTGGAGGTTTATGCTAACTCTCAATGCCCTTTACCACAGTGATTCATGGGGCTAGTCAATGCTGCTGAAATCCCAGGGAAGCTGGGAAGGTTATCTTTATGCAAACATTTGGAGCATAGAATTAGAACATAGAATTAAACCTGCAATGTACTTTAGAGGCCAACTACTCCAATCTCCTAACAAAATGAGGAAATTAAGGCCCACAGAGTGAAGTATTTATTAAATACTTTTATTGTTTAGTTCTTTCCGTTGTATCTGACTCTTCATGACCCTATTTGGGATGTTCTTGGCAACAATGTAGAATGGTTTGCTATTTCCTTCTCCAGTTCGTTTGACAGATGAGGGAAATGAGGCGAACAGGGTTAAGTGACTTGCCCAGGGTCACACAGCTAGTTAGTGTCTGAGATTGGATTTGAACTCAGGAAGATGAATCTTCCTGATTTCAAGCCCAGTGCTCTCTCCACTTTGCCACCTAGTTGCCCAATTAAACCTTGTATTATGTGCTAAATAGTCTCAGACAGCTTAGGTGACTTTCACCAGGTCACTTAGTGGTCCTCAGCAGAAAAGTGGCTCTGTTCTTGACCTTGTGCTTTATCTTCTTTTATCAGATCAAGACCAAGATAGCATACTTATCAGATTTCCAGAAGATTCAGAGGTAAAGAGATCGGTTAATATATTGGATGATATAATTCCGAACTCATAAGATAAAATTAATAGATATAAGGATAAGTTCTTCTCTTTGGGTTTAAAAAATAAAACAATTTCACAAGTACAATAGGGTCAAGACAACACCTAATTAGTAGCTCGTCATATTCCGGAGGTTTCAGTGGATTCTAAATTCAACAGGAGTTAATAGTGAGGTGTGATAGCCCTGAAAAAAAAAAACAAAAACAAGGCAAACAAAGCCAACCTCAAGTAAATAAAATCAAAGACTGCTTTAAGAGGGTTCTAGTGCCCAGAACTAGCTTAGTAATATCCCCAATGAACTCACCCTTGGTCAGACCATACCTGGGTTTGGTCATGGGTATCACATTTGAGGAAGGATATTTTTGGATAAGAGACCAACACAACAGGACCATGAAAGATTTCAAGGTCAGCGTACATAAGGGTTGATCAGTGGAATAAATTAAGACAGTTTAACCAGGAGAGGAGAAAACTTGGAGGCAGGGTGGTATCCATGGCAGCTGTATTCAAGTACTTTTCAGATAAAGGAGGTATTCAACTTGTTCTATTTGGCTTTGGAGGGCAGACCTAAGAGCAATGGGTAGAAGCCAGGAAAAATGGCATGGCAAATTGGAACTCTCTAAAAGTAGGATGGGCTACCTTGGGAGTGAGTGTGTTCCCTTTCCCTGAAGTCTTTAAGTGGAATCTGGATGACTATTTCTTGAGCTTGTTGGAATGGGAATTTATACGTACATATATATATATATATATATATATATATATATA
>NW_025356873.1:0-3657 GCF_016433145.1 Gracilinanus agilis | reverse complement strand
GGGGAGGGAGGGGGGAGAGGCGGGGAGAGGAGCCGATCGCACACCTCGCTGCCAGGAGGGGGACGCACAGGAGCCAGGAGGGGGCTCCAGGGGAGGGGGGAGGGGGGCGCCTCTCCTCTTTTCCCCCTCTTTCTCTTCTTTTCAACTTTTCCCCGTGTTTGGGGTGAGAGGTCCTGAAGAACCTCGAATTTTTCGCTTTAAAAAAAATCAATTTTGGGGGTGAGGGCTTGTTGCTGTTTTTCCTGCTCCCGTGGCGATGGCCCCGTTTGGATATTTCTTTTTTCTCTGCGGGCTGAAGCAGGCGATGGGCAGCTACCCGATCTGGTGGTGAGTGTGGCTTCCCCAACTTCACTTCTTCCCTTCTGGCCCCCCACTCCTGCTCCCCCCTGAACACACGCCCCAGCCGCCGATCCCAAGTTTCGACCCTGTGTGAGTATTTCCCCAGGCCGGATCCCCTCGAGGTCCGAAGCTCGGCTTGGGGGAGGAAAGGAAGGAATGACTATACCTTTACTCTCCACCCCGCATCCCACCCCCCCACCCCCAGCCAGATCTCCCCACTTAAAAGCTGCAGAGACGGGGCGGAGGTTGAGTTGAGCCCAGTGGTTGTTTGTTTCTTTTGGTTGCTTCACTTCGTCCTGTGTGCGTCGGTACCGCGACACCCACCATACACACACACACACACCCCCAACCCCGCAATCCACACCACGGTCCGGGTGGGACAGAGTAGTGAAGGGAGCTTCCGGGGGCTTTGATCTACTCGAGCCAGAGGCTGCTGCCGAATTAAAGAGCTAATGATCCCAGTTGACACCGGCACTTCAAGGTGATTTCGCTCCACATACGGGAGGGGAAAAGCTGGAAAGAGAGGGCAGAGGATGGACTAGACAGTCGAGGCTGGCGAGAGTAGAAGAGAAGATGCGAGAAAAAGAGAAACGAGAGGAAGCAGGGACTGGCCGGTGAAGAGAGGAGGAGAAAGGAGAAGAAAGAGAGATAGGAATAGAAAGAGAAGGGAGAGATGAAATGATGAAGGAGAGGAGAAAGAGGACTGAGATGAAAGACTTCTGGAAGGAATATGTTTCTTTTATACGTTATGTATAACAGCTATAGACATACATTAGATACACAAACTTTTTTTTTTAAGTTGGTAAGACAAGACCGAACACTTCAGAGGAGAAAAGTTACGTAAAAAGAAAGAAAGGGGGAAAAAAAAAACAGGAAAGAGGACCAGAGTGGGTGAGATAGGGGCAGGACCAAGGCTTGTGCAATCTCTCTCGGCCCATCTCTTGCCTGTCTCTCTCCCCGCGCTGAGGGCCCTAGATTGGGCTGTTAAACCTTCCGCTCCGGCGAACTTGCCGGTTCCTCGTTTGCTCCGCGGACGCGACTTCTGCTTCCCCCTAGGTGCCTAGTCCGCGGCGTCAGTGAAGGGGGTCTTTTCGTAAGCTGAGATTGAGCCCCTTGGTCGTAAAAGGAGATAGTTATAGAACGTCCTGAACAAGGAAAGGAGAGAAGCCGGTCGTATGGAAATCTCAGTCTTGGGAGAAGGAAAAGATGAAGGGGGCGACCTGCACTTTCCTGCTCTCCAGGACCTTCTTTAGTCCCGAAAGAATCAAATGAAATTAAAGCGAAACCCTCGACGAGTAAAAGTAAAAAAAAGCCTGTCCCTACACATTTTTTCTTCTCTGAACCCTTCCCAGGCGGATACATAGACAGAAAACGTGAAGGGGGGGAGGGGGGCCGAGGATTTATTGAAGAGGGAAGGGGACTTGAAGTGACTGACGTTGGCCTGAATCAAATCTAACCCCGACGGAAACCCAAGTTAAAACCCCAGCTGCCCTGGGCGCCTATCCGGCGCAGTAGACTTACTGCTGCGCCTAGGGAGGGCTGGACTATCAAGGGGAAACCCTGGAGTTTTCACTTGCAAAAAACACGGTGTGGGGGAGAAGTGAGGTGGTGGGAAGAAGGGGAGTATTGAGACCGAGAGTAGAGAAAGTCTCCTAATTCCCCTTCTCCGACCTGCCAGTGCCTAAGATTTAGCATAATTATGCAGGGGGAGGTGGCAGAGAGAGAGAAGAGAGACAGCCGAAGTACATTTAATCCGATAATAATTTTTCTTTCTTTCTGGTTTTTTTCCCCCTAAGATTGTTCACGGGAGGAGGTGGGGCGGAGCGGAGAGGGAGGGGGTGGCGGGAGGAGTGATATAGTTGTTATGGGTGACTCGGGTTCCGTCTGCTCCC
Organism: Gracilinanus agilis; assembly: GCF_016433145.1. NCBI lineage: Eukaryota > Metazoa > Chordata > Mammalia > Didelphimorphia > Didelphidae > Gracilinanus > Gracilinanus agilis. The sequence continues at coordinate 1,426 of NW_025356873.1, read as the reverse complement.
TCTGACCTGTCAGGCGGTACCAAGGTCCCGAAATCAGGCGGGGGACTGGTGGGGGGTGGGGAGGAATGAAAGTGACGAATGGGACTAGATATTGGGCGGGGAGGGGTGGGTGGGGGTGGGAGAGTCAAGACTTGAGGGAGGGGATGAAAATGACGAATGGGACTAGATATTGGGAAGGGGAGGGAGGAGGGTCAGGACCAGAGGGAAAGTGACGAATGGGACGAGATTCCCTGGCTGGGGCTGCAGAGGGCCGCAGGCATTATCTGGGGTGGGACACGAAAAACTTGGGAGAAGTTCCCCTAGATGTAAACGAAAGTTAAAGGGAAGAGAGGAAGGGTGCCCCAATCTGGGAGACTGGGTGGACGGGGGGGGGGGCAGTTCTGGGAGACGGTCGATTTCCTTTAAGAAAAAAAAATCACTCTTTCGGAAGTCCTTGTGCCTCCAGGAGACTTGGGTGGAGGGAAAGTGAGTGCTAGTTTGTGTGTGAGTGTTGTCGAAGGGAGTGGGGAGGGGGCATTCGGCGCACCCGGAGAGCCGAGCTCCCCGGCTTGGGAGGGTGCTGAACGCGGGTGAGATTACCCCTCTTGAGGAGGCTGCGGGGGTGGAAACGATTTCGCTGCTCAGGGCGCAATCCCTCTGCTCTGTTTAAGACCCAAGAGAGCAGTCCCGGCTAAGAACTTGCTGGGCTTGGAAATTATTAGATCTAGACGCGGAAGAAGGGCTTCGCCCTGGAAGGCCCCTTCTCCGGCAAGGACACCTTGTCCGAGAGAGCAGGCGCAGGGCAAGCAAGCACCGACTGCACCGCCGCCGCTGCCGCCCCGGGAGCGGTGACGCTGGAACGGCGATTAGGAAGTACGGTAATGGCTCGCCGAGTTGCGCGAGGCTAATTCGTCGTAATTGCACAACGGAGACGCGCACGACACGGGCATACGCACTCCACTGCAGACACACTGAACCCCCCCACACACACACACGCACACACGCACACACGCACACATACCCTGAACACTTCCCTCCACCTTGGCAAAAGCACACACATCGGGAACATACCCATGGAATGCACAACACACACACACACACACACCATCCAACACGTGGAGCCACCCCACAGCGCCCACTGTCACATGCACAGACACACAGTGACCCGAACCTGCACACAGACCCCCACCCAAACATGCACAGACATACGTGCAGAGACACGCAGGCCCGGGGCTCTGCAGCACCTGTGGCTTCAGTCGGCCTGGGCTCTCGTTCTCCCACCCCAGGAATGTGACGGTGCGCAGGGTGTGGACTTGTGTGTAGCTCCCGGATTAGAACCCCACTTAGAAGGCCAACCGGACAGATCCCAGAACCTGAGCAGGTGTCGCGGGTCTCCCTCCGTCCCCGGTGGGGGAAACAGAGCCAGAATGAAGGGCCAAGGCGGCGG
>NW_025356872.1:0-6070 GCF_016433145.1 Gracilinanus agilis | reverse complement strand
TCACACACACACACACACACACACACACACACACACACACACACTCACACAAACAGCATTAATCTGAAAGCCACTTCTTTCTCTGCCCTAAAGTTTCCTCATCTATAAAGTGAGTAGACTAGATATGATGACTTCTGACTCTCTTTCCAGCTCAGAATCTGTCATCCTATTGCATACATTCCTAATACATTCCTAAAAGACAGGAACTATGTCTTATGTCTTTCTGTGTCTTCTTGAGTACCTACTAAAAGATGTTGGATATGATAAGTCATTTACAAATGAATGTATTACCTTCACTGGAGGTCGTCCCAACAAACAAACAAAGAAGCCTAGATGACCACTTGCCAAGTGTGTTTTAGAGGTATAATTTGTAGAGGTATAATCTATATCTGAAATTGAATATTATATACCAGTGATACAAATATATGTATTGATATGCTGTTGAATGACACTTAGGAATTAAATTTTTATGATTATTTCTAGTCCAGAAAAGTGCTAAGTTTTCATAGAACTTTTCTATTTTTAAATTTCCTTTTTATTATTATGCAAAACACTTCCATATTGGTCATTGTTGTAAGAGCTTACTAATACACAACCAAAAGCCCAAAATAAAGCCATAAATACGAATGTGAAAGACAATATGCTTTGATCCACAACCACAGGACTCCAACAGCTCTTTCTCTGGAGGGGGACAGCATTCCCCATCATGAGTCTTTCAGGATTGTCCCACATCAGTGCATTGATGGGAGTAGCCATATTTTCCCAGTTGTCGACAAGATCTTTCAATTATGAACATGAGCTATCTAAAAGATCACAGAAGGGTTGCTTATGAGTACCTTCCTTATTTTGGAAAATAGTAGGGTCTTATTAGAAGTAGGAGGGCAGTGAGGGGACTCAATGGATAGAGTGCAGTCCCTGGAGTCAAGAAGACCTGAATTCAAACCATCCTTAGACACTTACAGTATAATCCTAGGTAAATCACTTAACCTTGGTTTACCTTAATAAACTAGAGAAGGTAATAGAAAATCTCTCAAATATCTTTAATAAGAAAACCATATAGACAGTATTGAAGTGACATAGTCCATGGGGTCACAGAGAATCAGACACAACTAAATGAGATGACAACAACATATAAAAGTTCATGATCATCTAAAGCCCATTTGAATAGTTTTGAGCACAGCACTTCATATTATACTTTCTCAAAATACTATATAACTCTATGACTTATGAAAATACAGTCAACCATAGCAGAAAATGCTGGTTTATTGATAATAAACTGAATGGCTTTGCTATGTTATTCTTGAGAATATAATGTAAAATTCAATAATGTTACAAGGAATATACATTAAGAAAAATCAGTTTCTCAAAACTATATCCCTTTTCTTTCTATCATATATATTTATTTGGCCTATATGAAATTAATCAAAAATGAAACCATAAACTAAGAATCTCTTATTTTTCTCACACATAAAACTCTTGTCTCCTATCCTGAAGCCACTATACTAACTGTAGGAAGTTCAATCTCTCCTTATCTCTGCCTTAGCTTCAAGACATAAAGAAGGACCACCATCTACATGAAATCTTTCTTGATTCCCCAAAATGTTAGTGCATTCCCTCCCCAGAAACTTTGTATTTACTCCTTTTATTTGTCTTACATAAGACAGATATCATATGTGTGTTTGTACTTGCTGGTTTCCTCTTAGAATATAAGCTTCTTGAGAGTGTGGATTGTTTCAGTCATTGTATTTATAATTCCATTGCCTAACAGAGTAGTAGGCACTTAACAGATGTTAAGCTTTTTATATTAAAAATATTAAAAATCATTGAATCTAGTCTTTGAAAAGTGAGGGGAAAGAAAACTTCTACTATGGCATCCTGGTGCTATTGCCTTTAAAATTCTATTCAGCAATCTCCTCATTACCAAAAAAATAAGAGAAAGTGATCTTATTATAATGAAAACAAATATGTTTGCCATGTGCAAGATGATCTCTGCTTTAACTTGGAGCAGTCCACAAAGAAAGCACAGAAATGCAGATTCTTTGCCTTGTCCGTTTCTCTAAGGTAACCTCCTAAAGAAGGAAATGAGGAAAATCTCTCTTTCTCCAAAGAAAATAACACAAAGTACTAAGAGTAAAACCATTTGTCCCTCCCAAGAGAATGGCACTTCTGTGTTCCAATCACCCAATCTGCATAACTGTTTTCGAGCCATTACAATTGTAGTGTCTAGTCATTCTCCTCCTGAGCAACAGGAAACACCAACACTACACACACCCATGGGGTCAGAAAGTAGGCCAGCTTTTCTTTGCTTTCCAAACTTCACCTCACCAAGTATCTGAGGGTTACTGGTATTCATTTTGCCAGTTCTTTAGCTCATCCTCAAAGATTTTTTGCTCAAATTAAGCATGACTTTTTTACCTCAAAAACTTCTTCATCCAAAATCCTCGTTCCAAAAACTGTGATCCCATTGGTGTCGACAACTGCTTTGTCACTTCTCTGGAGTGGTTTAGTTGTTTTCTTCTTGCAGTCAACAATCATAGTCACCGTTTTTTTCTCCACGCTGATAGCAATCCGATGCCACCTTGAAAAGAAGTACAATTCTTTCATGAGCTTTAAAGATATTGGCTGAAAAGCTATCTATTTGGAAATTACAAATGACTGAGCTTGACCCATTCTAAATTATACAGAATTAAGATGCATTAAAAAAAGTTTTAACTCTCAAACAGACCAGCACAGGTATTTACTGAGTATCCCTAAATGATGCTTGTTTTCCAACTTTCTGGAAAAGGAATGCGGTGCACCTGCCAATAGCCCCTACTGACCACAAATGAATTATTATGCTGCCCTTTCCATTTAGTGCTAGGCACTCTGAAGGGCAGGAGAGAAATGTCAAGTCATTCAGGATCCTTAACTGTCTGGGTTTTTAAATAACTGTCAATCTTTTGCTTTTCTTTGCATTGAAGAGGCAAAGGCTGAATCTCATTCTGCTCCAATGAGGGTGGTTGATGGGGACTGAGTTGGGATCCAGGCTAAGTAATACGTTCTATATACTTAAATGCTTGTACAGAAAGTGGATTTCTACTTTTTTTTGGGGGGGGGATTCCAGAACCAAGAGCCCTAGAGGGTGACTATGAAAGGGTGTGTCATTTAATTGAATAATTTATTCCTCTGGGAGCAATCAAATGTAATTCTTAAAGACAGTGTGATCCTATCTTTATTCCATATTTTCCTGAGTGTTCTTGCTTCATTTTTCCAGTTTAATTTCAAAACAGCAATAGATCACTATTGGACTACTGTGGGAAGGCTCCAAGTTTAAGATACAATAACTTTCCTTCTTTCCAGAGCTGGCAAGAAGTGGGAACACTAAAAAAGCAGCATATTCAACCCATGTGTGGAGTGAGAGATTCAAATCACCCTACAGCTACTGGCTCCAGCTAATTCAGAGAAGGTGATGACAGACTTGGTGGGGGGAGACATGTCCAACCCATTTGGAAACATACATACCCTAACTGTACAGAATAATGATGAATTTTTATTAAGAATATCTGGTACTAATAGAAACCATGTGAGGGAAGCTGCTCACTTGGATTTTTTTTTTTTAATGCCACTAGCCCTCTGGTTGAAACTTTATATTTTTCCATGGGAAAGGTGTTTGATTGATATTCCAGAAGTATCGAGGTTTTGATCCATGAAATAAGCACAGAAGAATTAGGAGACAGATATAAAGCTTGGCTCATGTGACCTACGATGACTGCTGCCAAAAGCAAAGTATATTTCCATAGAGAGTCTCTGACTTCTCCAATGGCATTCTCCAGTGAGTAGCCTATCTCTTTATACCTCTCTATCTGCTTTCAGATTCTAACTTATATCAGAACGATTTGTGGACATGTCTTATCACCAGAAGACTGGCCAAGGCATTATGAATATTTTATTTCTGCCAATACTAGTCATGAAGTTACCTGCTCTCTGTACTGGGGAAAGAAATACTCACATCAATGAAATAATGGAAACCTGAAATACTGAAGTGAACAAATCATATCTAGTTCATTAGAATGCAGGCTATCTGCAAGCAGGAACATCATTCCATTTTCTTTTGCATTCCCTGCAAAATAGTTTTTTGAGTATAGTAGAGATTATGTAAGTATTTGTGAATGAATGAATTTGCAGGGCAGAAGCTTGCTTAGCTTGGCTTGAACAATGTATACCCAGAGTACAACTGAGATTCATGTCTTTCTTTTCTGAAAAAAAAAACCTGTTGAAATATCATTTCCTATAATTAATACTTGTATTTTTATTGAATAGAAAACATTAACAATTTCATATTTTAGAAATAACTTTAGTTTTCTTTAAAGATAATTAGGGTAAACTCTAAAATTTTTAAGTTAATCAATGAACTCAAATAATAGCAAAATTTAATAAATATGACATAAAATATATGTAAAGACCTAATAGTAATACTTGCAATTTTAAATATGAGCTCATTTCTCACCATCTTCATGTGATTTCAGAATCATGCCATTTAATTATTTATTAAAATGCATTTAGATTAATATTCTTTTGCTTAAAAGAATTATTATCATGAAAAAAGTTATTAGTCAATTTTGAGTACTATTTCAAAATGAATGACATTCAAAGATGTTAACATTGATTTAACTCTCATAAGTGATATTAGTTGCATCTTGGGGGAGAAATATATGTATATTCACTTATGTTAAGGATAGAGATTAAATTTTGTTTAATGTTCCTAAAGAACAAATCATAATTGACAAAACTATTAGTATTACATACAATTATTCTCATATTACAAATAATGATGACTTGCTGTTTCTTTAAGCTTTAATCTTGATAAGCCTAGCACCTAGCATAGGACATGATATATAATATATGCTTGTTGATTAGTTACTTGATTCATGATTTTCTTGGCTAACTGCAGGAGTGCAAATATCAACAGAAGGAGCTAATCAACAGGAGATAATCCCTGGGATTATGCTTCTTTAATGCGTGGCATTTTCCTCCCTGTTGCTATTACTCCAATTTATGGCATTTCTGCCTCTTGCTCTGGGGACTACCATACACACATCAACACTAACACTGGCCCTAGAATGAGCTTGCCAATTATATGACCTATATAGTTCCACTGTGACTTCCCAGATGAAGATAGTCTTCCTTGGTGTCCCCTCTCATATATTTTCTACCTTGGCATATTTGAATTTAATATTCTTAAGGATAAGGCTTGTTTCATTGTTATAATTTTATCCCCAGGACTCAGTATAGTGTTTTGAACAAAGAAAGTGTCTATTTTTCAAAATTTATTCAACCAAGATCCAGAAAATATATTTTGGTCTTTTATTTCTTTACTAATGCCCATATACTGTGGGGGACGTATTATTCAATACACATATATCAATGTTTAAACATTAATATAGACAAGTCAATATAGAACAGAATTCTTTGTTTCCTGTGAAAATCAGATAAGTATTTTTAAATCAAGATTAAAAATAAATTTTAAATTATTTCTTTGAAGAAGGAAATGAATTTCATCTAATTATTTATTTCCTTCTCAAATTTAGAAATCAAATAATCTTACCAATTATTTTCAATGAAGTTACCAAGAATGTATTAATCACCTCTTGTGTCCAAGCACTGTGCTTACTCCTATTATATATAATATATAGCTATGTTCATAGTACTTACTTCCCATCAGCAATGTTGACAGTTCTGAAAAGAGGATAGTCTTCTGGGGCAGGTTTTCCATGTTGATCTTCATAGAGGAAGACAGGAGACCTTCCAACCTCTACACCAATTTGCTGAATACCCTGCTCATTATAGATGGATAAAAGGAAGGATTGTATTCCTTTTTTGGGCTTCACAGTGAATAATATTGAAAAATCTTGAGGAAATGTTCCACCTGATAAGAAAAGGGAGAAAAAAGGTAACAATTTTTAATAGAAAATTTTATCTAAAGAAAATTGAAAAGTATTTGTACTCTCCAGTATTCCCAGATTCTTAACTGTAATTGGCTTTATAAATGCCCAAGCTCAAAGAGATGTCAGTGATATATATATATATATAT
>NW_025356871.1:0-1602 GCF_016433145.1 Gracilinanus agilis | reverse complement strand
ATATATATGTTATGCCTCTCTTGGTTATTTCCCCTCCTTGAAACTCATTCTTTGGTTGAGTGTTACCTTATATTTTTGGAGTAACCTTCTGCACTTCTATCACTCTAGAGCTCATGAGCCCCCAGTGGTATTTTTTCCATCAATAAACAGCCACTAGACTCAGTTACTTCTTAGCAAGGGCATTTATTAAGATGGTACAGTGAAAACAGTTGCACAAAATGTTCTTTCCGTGAACCTAGAGTGCGCTTTCCCATAAATACGCACCTTGTTTGACAAAAGAGTCAGCTCAGATTTAGAGAGGAATGGCAGTGATACAAAGGGATTCCCACCTGATACTCCAACGACGACTGGAAGCTCTTTCTTTATAGAATCCTCCTTCCTCCTCCTTCGGGGGCCATATCTCTGCTGCTGGGTGGCTCAACTGGTTTCCAAGGTTTGCTCTTCTTCAAAGCCTGACTTTCTTCTCTGCTTCAGAGGTCAAGACCCATGAAAGATGCTTCTTTCCTCCAGTCACTGTTTCGCTGAATCCATGTCTGCCTGGCATGTGTGTCTTTGCTCCCTGAAGAATACAATGTCGCCTAGAGTTTCATTGGCTTCTTCTCAAAGCAAGGAGAACAGTGTCTAATTTCCTGAGGCTGTCCATTTGTATTTTCTTAAGCATTTAAATTAGCTTGGGGAGTTGGATATAATTCTCCAACTATTTTACTCAACCTCTGTGCATAGATTACAAAGACATTAGAACAATCAAGCTGCCCTTGTCCCCCAAGGACAATACATCCTCTTAGCAATATAACATATGTCTGGCACATAGTAGGTGCTTAATAAATATTTATTGACTGACTGATATGTACATATGAAGCAAAAACAAAAAAATATGTTTATATTTTTGCGAATCTTGTGATTATCTTGGCCTATTATTTGATCCATTTCGTCATTATGTAATCAGGATATCTAATTGTGTTTCCTGGTTTCTGTTGGTGATAACAGCATGTGAAAAAGCAGATAATTTTTTATGGATTTATTTTGTAACCCACTATCTTGCTAACGTCATTTATTGCTTCAATCAAATTTTTTTTGGTTGGGTTTCTGGTTGGCCAAATAGACCATCATATTATCTACAAATAGAGATATTAGTCCCTTTTCTTCGTCACAGTTTATTATCTTATTACCTTTTTTTTTTTTTTTGCCTTGCTACTACACCTAGAATGTCTAATTCTGTGCCAAACAATAATGTTGCATGAAAGCCTTCTTCTCCTTGAATGGAAACGACTATTTTCCCATTGTAGAGGAGTTTAGCACTTGGTTTCAAGTAAACACTTTTAAATCATGATTAGGAAGAATCTTTCTATTCCTATATTTTAATGTATATTTCCCCTATGTTATATATAAGTATATAATTATATTCCTATATCATATATTATGTATAATATATAATTATGATATATTCCTATATCATATATTATGCACAATGTATAATTTTAATATATTCCTATATCATATATACTATATGATTATATCACTATATCATATATTATGTATACTATATAATTATAATATATTCCTACATCATGTATTATGTACAATATATAATTTTAATATATT
>NW_025356870.1:0-5069 GCF_016433145.1 Gracilinanus agilis | reverse complement strand
AAGGAAGGAAGGAAGGAAGGAAGGAAGGAAGGAAGGAAGGAAGGAAGGAAAGAAGGAAGGCAGGCAAAGAAGGAAGGAAGAAAGGAAGGAGGCAAGGAAGGAAGGAAGGATTTTTAAGTGCCTACTATGTGCTAAGAGCACATAGCTATTGCTGAGGTCCTGACTCCAGCACTCTAGTCACTGACGTCCAGGATGACTCCTAATTATGAGCCTGAGGAACTATAAGGACAGTGTTCTTTACATTAGGTAAGCTAGGCAGCAGTAGGAGTGGGGATGAGATTAGGTGGAAAGATACTAAGTTCAGCTTTGGATATGTTGAGTTTAAGATGTCTAGGGGACACCTTGGTGGCTCAGTGGATTGAAAGCCAGGCCCAAAGATGGGAAGTCCTATATTCAAATCTGGCCTCAGACATTTCTTAGCTGTGTGATCCTGGGTAAGTCACTTTACCCCCATTGCCTAGCCCTTACCTCTCTTCTGCCTTGGAATCAATTCAAGGGATTGATTCTAAGACAGAAAATAAGGGTTTTAATTTTTTTAAAGATGTCTAGGGGACACCCAGTTCAAGTTGTCCAATAGGAAGCTGGAAATATAAGAGTGGAGGCCAGCAGAGAGGTTGGGGCTGGACAAGAAGATCTGAGAAGCATGAGCATGAAATCCATGGGAGCTCATGGAAAGTCATACAGAGGGAGAATAGAAGAGGGCAGGACAGAACCCTGGAGGACGCCCACAGTTAGGAGGCAGATCTGGATGAAGACCCAGGGTGACGATGCAGCCTTCACAGAGCAGATTGAGGAGAAGTAGTAGGACCAGGAGAGAGGGGTGTCCCGAGAACCTAGAGAGAGGAGAAAGCATCAGGGAGGAGTAAGCAACAGGGTCAAAGGCTGCAATTTCAGTTTCCCAATGAGGTCAGAAGCCAGACTGTCATGAGTTAGGAAGAATGAGAGGAAAGGAAGTGGGGGACCCCACGGCAGGCAGGTTTCTCAGGGCTTAACTACCAAAGGCAGGACAGCTATAGGGCGATCTCTAGCAGAGAGGAATGGGCCAACACATTTGAAGTTTTCTTGGCAAAAATTTTGGAGTGATTTGCCACTCCCTTCTCCAGCCCATTTTCCAGATGAAGAAACTGAGGCAAAGAGAATGAAGTGACTTGCCCAGAGTCATAGCTACTGAGGATGGATTTGAACTCATGTCTTCCTAGATTCAGGCCCAGAACTTTATCCACTTGCATCATCTAGCTGCCCAACATTCCCACTTTAGAGACGAGAAAAGTAAAACACATGCCCAGAGACAGAGAATTAGGACTCAAACCCAGATCTCCTTCCCCCGGGGTCCAGTGCTCTTTTTTCCATGACACCAGCTTGTTTCTCTAAATGCCAAACCTTCCTGGGAGCCCACACCCATCACAGCATCACAGAACTTCAAAGCTGTCTATGGTCTGAGAGGGATGGAATCCAACTCTCTCATTTGACATATGGAGAAACTGAGTCAGCCTAGTCCTAGCTCCACATTTGATGAATGGAGAAATGAAGACTCACAGAGGGGAAAGAGACTTGCTCAAGGTCACCCAAGTAGAAAGTGGCAGAACTGGGATTTGAGACTACATCCTCTGGTCTTGGAGAAAGGAAGACCTGAATTCAAATCTCACCTCAGATATTTACTAGTTGTGTGATCCTAAGCAAGCCCTTCCCTCTCCTCTGTCCAAGGAAGACGTTTGGACTCTAGGACCTCTGAGATCCCTTCCAGCTCTCCTCCAGACACTTCTCCTTGCACCACCCCCTCTGTGGAGCCTTCAGAGTCACCATCCAGGAGTGTCCAGAGGAAGGACGACGGACCAACAGAAAAGAAGCCCAGAGCAGACGTCTGGCTTCTCCAGACCAGATTCCTGCCTTCTCTGGCTTCCTTCCTTCAAAAGGGGACAAAGAAGGATGCCAGAGAAGATCGTTGGTCCCCTGGCCAAATCACAGGCTCCTCTGAGAAGACCTGGAAGGGACCTCAGAAGCAGCCCGTCCAGCCTCTGCCTTTGACAGATGAGGAAACTGAGGCAAAGTCGCTTAAGTCGCTTGCCCCAGGCTGCCCAGGAAATTGCCTAGAGTTAGAGGTGGAGAGAATATCGGAGGCCACCTAGCTCGGCTCCCTCGTTTTACAAGGGAAGAAGCTAAGACCCAGGGAAGTAAAATGACTCTAACAAGGTAACTCAGGTGGCGAGGAGAGATCCCAAGAAGGGGCCACCCAGGGCTCCGGGTCAGACGGCAAGAGGAGACTTACTCTATGATCTTCTTTCTGCGCCACTTGTTGTTGTCGCTGGGGTGGTGGCGATAGGTACCATAGTCAAAGAGGGAGTCCATGGGGGCCTTCTTGGGACCGGGAACGACGGAGGACTCGTAAATGGTGGACTCCAGCAGGTCCATGGGGTTGGGCATGCCCTTGCGGAACGCCCCATGGAACTTCATGCGCAGGTTCTGCCGGGCATCCCCCTGGGCGGGCGGGCTGCGGCTCGGCTCCCCTCCTGCCGAGGGAGAACCATCTTCTCCTTCAAAGAGGTTGGCCAAGGAGGAGAGGGGGAACGTTTCTCCGGGAGGTAGGCTCTCCTCCCCGGGGGGCTCGCTCGTCCCCCCGGGGCTGGGTCTGGGGGGGTCTTCGGGATCCGTCATGTCTGGCCCCGGCTTCCTCCCACAGCTGGCTGACTCTGCGAGAGAGGAGAGAGAAAGGTGAGCGGAGGTGGAGGTGGGGGATGAAAAGCATCTTCGAGGGGTGGAGAACTAACGTTCCTCATCAGGGAGGGCCAGACTAGGGCCACCCAGGACTCTGCAGAGACTGTGCTGTGGGGAAGGCCAGGCCCCCCCAGGAGGGCGCCGAGGGGCCGAGCGGACAGCCCTGCACCCGGGCAGCCCCCGTCTGCAGACGCGGGGACGAGAGCCGAGCGCCGTCTCAAAGAGACCCTTGTAATTAGAGGGGACTTCAATCACGGGCCAGATGTGGTTGGGCTGGCCCAGCCCTGGGAGCAGGCAAGAACAGGCCCCTCTTTGAGAGAGCCTATAAATACTGAGTGACCGCAGGAGCCCAGCCCAAGTGCCAGGACACACTGAGGGGTGCCAGCATCGAGAGCACGGAAGCTCAGCTCCCCCCTCGCCCACCCAGGACCCACGCTGAAAGCCCCCACGACTGGGATGCTTGACAAGGAGAGGGGACAAGCCAGGGAGCCAGGAATGGGCAAGTAGATTCAGAGTCAGAGAACCTAGAACATGCCATACCATCCCAGGTTCAAATACTGATTCTGGGGAAGCTAGGTGGCTCAGTGGATAGAGTACTGGGCTTTGAGGCAGAAGACCTGAGTTCAAATCCGACCTCAAATACCTACTAGCTAGGTGACCCTGGACAAGTCACTTAGCCCTGTTTGCCTCAGTTTCCTCATCTGTAAATTGAGTGTGTATAAATGGAGATTTTGAACCTTGAACTTCATCCCCCATAAGTCCCTTAGTTTTCCCAGAATACCCTTTAATCTCTCCTGCGCCTCCACATTTGTGTGGTCACGTTATGGTTTTATATTTGGCTCTAACTCCTCCCTCTTCCTCTTTTGTTCCTGGGAGAGGGCTGGTGAGTAATCTTTTAGTTAGGTCTCTGTTAGTTTATTATTAATAAAATATTCACAAATATAATATTTAGTATTTTACATATTAATTTTAATCTCCACAATTTGGAGAAGGAAGACTTGAGTTCAAATTCATTCTTAGACACTTATTAGCTGTGTGACCCTGAGCAAGTCACTTCACCAAATACTGATTCTGAAGCTAACTTGGCAACCTTAGGTGAATTAAAACTTCTCTAGGACTCAGTTTCCCCAGGCATAAAATGAGGGAGACGACAGGTATCTTAGCATATAGTATAGAGCACTGAACTTGGAGACAAGAAGTCTTGGATTCAAATCCTATCTCAGACCCTTAACAGCTTTGTAACTGGGCAAGTCACTGCACCCTGATTGCCTCAGTTTCCTCATCTGTAAAATAAGCTGGAGAAGGAAATGGGAACCACTCTAGTTCCTCTGCCAAGAAAATGCCAAATGGAGTCACAAAGAGTCAGACATGACTGATCTGAAAGATGACAAAGGAAGCATGGTTAGGAGGCCATCCTCTGGGTCAGAAAGACCTGGGTTCAAGTCTTGCCTCTGGCTGATATTGGTTGTGGAGCTCTAGACAGATCACTCAGTTCCTAAGCACTCCAAACAAGTCTCTAAGATTAGAAGTTACAAATGAGTTGCTGATCTGCATCAGGGAAGGGAATTTCCATAGTGGGAGTCAGTCCCCCTTCCCCAACCCTCAATAAATACCCAAATCCCAAAAAATGCCCCCAAAACAAAAAACTTCTTGGTCGAGCCACTTGACCTCAGTTTCATCATCTGTGAAATAAGGAGATCAACTGGGTGAACTCAAAGGCCCCAGCCAGGCCTAGAACCTTTGGACCTGCCCACATCCTTCCTTGACCACTAGGTGCCACCCTCGTGGCCCACCTGCAGGGAGGGGGCCCAAGCCAAGGTCAGGGGCAGGCAGCCCTCGGTGGACCACAGCCCAGAGAGAATGCATCCTCTTGGTTGGACAGCTTGGCGCTGGGTGCAAATTTCCTGGAGTTTCAGAAAACCTCCCCCTCCTCGGTATTTGGGGATTCTTCTGAAAAATCCTTTGCTTGTTTTTCTTACTCTGCACATAGACATTTCCCAGGTCACACTCTTCTCCATGAAAAATCCACACACGAACATACACAGTCATAAATAAATCATCTGGCTTTCTTTGCCCTGTGGTGGCCAAGAAGAGAAAGTGCTGAGCCCCCGGGTCACTGGAGAGCCAAGACGCACTCCAGGGGAGAGAAGGGAGAGAGGGAGGATCATGAAGGACCCAGCCAGGAGGGGAGCCTGTTAGAAAAGCAGCAGATAACCCACAGGAGCAGGAAGGGAATGGGGAAAGGTACAAGCATTTATTACACACCTTCTATGTGCCAAGAAATGTGCTAAGTGCTTAACAAATAGTATCTCGTTGGATCTTCACATAGTTGCTATTGTTATAATATTATATAATAA
>NW_025356869.1:0-2445 GCF_016433145.1 Gracilinanus agilis | reverse complement strand
AAACCAAAACAATGTAGCCAAGATCAGAAAGGAAACAACAAATTGGGAAAAAATCTTTATAACAAAAAACTCTGACAAGGGTCTAATTACTCAAATATACAAGGAGTTAAATCAATTGTATAAAAAATCAAGCCATTCCCCAATTGATAAATGGGCAAGAGAAATTAATAGGCAATTTCCCGATAAAGAAATCAAAACTATCAATAAGCACATGAGAATGTTTTCTAAATCTCTAATAATTAGAGAAATGCAAATCAAAACAACTCTGAGGTATCACCTCACACCTAGCAGAATGGCTAAAATGAAAGAAGGGGAGAGTAATGAATGCTGGAGGGGATGTGGCAAAATTGGGACATTGATGCATTGCTGGTGGAGTTGTGAACTGATCCAACCATTCTGGATGGCAATTTGGAACTATGCTCAAAGGGCTATAAAAGAATGCCTGCCCTTTGATCCAGCCATACCATTGTTGGGATTGTACCCCAAAGAGATCATAGATAAACAGACTTGCACGAAAATATTTATAGCCGTGCTTTTTGTGGTGGTAAAAAACTGGAAAATGAGGGCATGCCCTTCAATTGGGGAATGGCTGAACGAATTGTGGTATATGCTGGTGATGGAATACTATTGTGATAAAAGGAATAATAAACTGTAGGAATTCCATGTGAATTGGAAAGACCTCCAGGAACTGATGCAGAGTGAAAGGAGCAGATCCAGAAGAACATTGTACACAGAGACTGATATACTGTGGTAAAATAGAATGTAATGGATTTCTGTACTAGCAGCAATGCAATGACACAGGACAATTCTGAGGGATTTATGGAAAAGAATGCTACCCACATTCAGAGGAAGAACTGCAGGAGAGGAAACACAAAAGAAAATCAACTGCTTGAATACATGGGTTGAGGAGGACATGATTGGGGATGTAGACTCGAAACTACCACACCAATGCAACTATTAACAATTTGGAAATAGGTCTTGATTAATGACACATGTTAAAACTAGTGGAAATGCATATCGGCCGGGGGTGAGGGGGGAAAGGCCAGGGGGGTGAAGGGGAAAGTAAGAGCATAAATCATGTAACCATGTTAACTTTTCTAAAATAAAATATTAATAAATGATTTTAAAAAAAGAATATCACTTAGAATCAGGTGGGTAGTACAGAGGATAGAGTGCTAGACCTGAATTTGGGAGGACCTGGATTCAAATCTGACCGACTCTTCCTAGCTGGGTGACCCTGGGCACATCACTTGGCTTCATTTGCCTAGCCCTTGTTACTCTTCTGTCTCAGAACTGATACTAAGACAGGAGGTAATGTTTTTAAAATAAAGAATCTCATTATGAATACCATGTTGGCAGCTGTGTGGAAAATGGCTTGGAGAGAAGAGACCGTTGCAGGGAAACCATATAGGAAGTTATTGCAATAGTCTAGGTAAGAGACAATAAAAGGACTGAGTTAAAGTGTGGTCAAGTGAGTGGGGTTGAAGTGGGAAATGATGGTGGAAAATTGATCAAAGTTGTAGCCACTGACTGGATACAGAGGGTTAGAAAAGTGAAGGGCTAAAAACAATTATGAGGTTACAAACCTGGGCATCTGGAAGGATGGTGGTGCCCTGGAAAGAAATGGGGGTGGGGAGAGATAGAAGGATGAATAAATAAGGATGAATAAGATGAATAAGAAAGATAATGGGTCTGGTTTGGGATCTTTAGAATTTTTGATTCCTGTGAAACATCCAGGTAGAGATGTCTATTTGACAGTGGGAAATACAGGACTACAAACTTGGGAGAAAAATAAAGACTGGATTTGTAGTTTTGCATAAGAGATATCTTCATAGAGTTGATCACTGGACCCATAAGAGCTGATAAGATCACTGAGAGTAAGGAAAGAGAAGGAAAAAAGGGTCCAGAATAGAGCCCTGGAGTATAGCCATGCATAGGCAGAAAAACATTGATGATAATTCTTCAAGGGAGACCAATAGCCTGCAGATAAACAGGTACAAAGAAAACAGCATCAAGGAAGCTGTTCCACTATTTGGTCTTATATATTTTTATTAGTTTTCATATATGTTGGACATTAGACCAGATATCTTGGCTATCACATATCAGAGATGTGTGATACAAAACCCCTTCTATTTGACTACTTGCTTTCTTATCCTAGTTACATTAATTTTAATTTTGCTCATGAGAAAAATTTTTAATTTTATGTATTCAAAATTACCTATTTTATCTTTTATGAGTTGCATCTTTTTAAAATTGCCTCTAACCCTGGTTTAGTTAAGAATTCATCCCCGACTCATAACTATGAAAGGAAAATGATCTGCTTCTCTTCTAATTTTTTTATGGTATGACTTTTAATTATTAACAAGAAGCATTATGGTTCAGAGGATCGAAAGCCAACCTCAAAGCCAAAAAGAACTGGGTTCGCTTTTTATATATATATATATA
>NW_025356868.1:0-2370 GCF_016433145.1 Gracilinanus agilis | reverse complement strand
TCTCTCTCTCTGTCTATCTGTCTGTCTGTCTGTCTCTATCTCTCTCCCTGTCTGTGTTTGTCTGTTCATCTCTCTCCCTCTGCCCTTCCCTCCATCCCTCCCTCCCTTCCTCCCTCCCTCCATCTATCTGTCTATGTATCTGAAAGAGATAATTTAGTTCATTAGAGCTGACAAGATTCCCAAGAGAGAGGAGGAAGATGTAATGTTATGAGTTATATTGCTTCACAGAATGCAGTTGATAGGAAAGGAGATCCACAGAATGCTTGGCATGAGATCCAGCCAATCCAGATCATCTCAAGAGTCTATAAATGAAACAGAAGGACAGAAAACTGATGCTAAATAGAAAAGACTTGCTAACATTTCTATTGCTATCTAAACTTATCAACAGCAATAGTGGACTCAGGGATTAAGCCTGGTACATAGTAGGAGCTAAAGAAATATTTATTGATTGATCAAAGTACCTCAGGCTAGATTTGCTACCTCCAAGTCTAGTGCTTTATCCCCTATAACACGGAGCTGCCTCTATTGAAAATGCGTATAAACTATTGATACCTACTGCCTCGGTATATGGATATGAGGTGCATGGGTTGAGAAAGATAAATATATGTGTGTATGGATGTCTACAAATACACACACATATCTATACATTATTCTGTATATAATTTGGTATATACTTGTTTCCCTGTTAGAGTATAAATCCATTGAGAGCAGGCAGGATTTGCTTCATTCTGAACTCGGCTAGATTTGTCTTCAGATAACAAACACAAGGTCTCTCACTGGACTCCCCTCTCAAAGCCTGTCCAGGAGACGGCAAACCTTGCAGAGCCTGGACTCCACTCCACTGTGCTGCATTGGAAGAGGATTTAAATATAGGAAAGATGAACTTAAAAAACGTCCACTAGAAATCTTAGATGACTTAGACTTGTTATTGTAGAAAAGGATCCCTTTTTTTGTGCCTGGGTGTCTCTATTTCTCCCAGGCTGGAAGTCTCATCCCAGTACTAATTAGCAGAGAAGGTTTGATGTAGACCTGGACTGGTCTTCCCCACTTTAGGCAACCAGATAGGCCTTTACTCCTGGGGCCTTGTTAATATTAGCATCTGACTTGGTTCTCGTCATTGTTACTAAGTCCTTTTGGTTGCATCTGACTCTTCGTGAGCCCATTTGGGGTTTTCTCGGCAGAGAGATTGGAGTGGTTTGCCATTTCCTTCTCTGGCTCATTTGACAGAAGAGGAAACTGAAGCAAACAGAGTTCAGTGACTTGTCCAGGGTCACCCAATTAGGAAGCATCAGAGGGCACATTTGAACATCTACCTGATGTCAGGCCCTGCACTCTGGCTACTGTGTCACCTAGTTGCCCCTGCCCCAGTCTCCTCAGACCACTGTAACTCAGAACTCCTCTAGAGTTGAAGTAATCCTCCTGCCTTAGCCTCTAAGTATGGAGAACTACAAGTATGTACCTCAATGCCGTACTGATAAAAATGGTCAAGGAAGGCATTTTTCTCTGGCCACAGTGGAAGTGTCCACTTAGGTCTATCTGCTCTGGTTTCTGGTCTATCCCAGCATACCACTGAGAGAGTAATATAGGCAAGGACCCAGGCATAGAAATTCTTCTATGTTGCCTTTTTTGTGATTCAGATAATAGTATCTGTCCTTTAGAGACTTGGCTTAGCGATTCATTTTCTTTTTTAAATAAAAATCGAATAGGCTAATCACAATTGAATAAGAACCTAATTCTTTCCTAATCTAAGAGGAAAAATTGTGAAAATGGTGCCCCATTTATTCCTGGCTCTAATAGCGTATGCAAAAAAATTGGCCGAAGAGTGCTTGGGCAGGACTGAAAGCTGAACATTAGTGCATGGAAGGGCTCTTTGAAAGACTTGAATCAAAGTTTGCAGTTTCCTGAGCTTGGAATTCCCCCCTCCAATGTTCCACCGATACTCCTCTGGTGGCATTGACCTTGGGGCCATTCTTTCTTAAACACTTATGTTGAATTTCTGAAGGGCGCTTTCCAAATGCAAAAGCTCCTCTGCCCTCCCATGATTCCCCTCTGCCAAAGAATTTGTGAACTCACACGAGCACATGCATCCTGCTCTAACTAGGCAGGGGAAAGCTCAGAGCCTGAGACCTTGTCCCACACCCGCGATAACTAAGAGAATAATGAATTGCCAACATCAAAGTACATTATGTCACGTCAGGCCTTTTCTGAGTGTTCAAATTCCTGCAGTGTGGCGGCGGCTGGGATCCACATTACTTTCCTTCTGGCTTCTGTTTCTCTGACCAGACTGGGCTGAGAGTAAAAGGGAATGTGAAAGTTGGCCTCACTCCTGTTGATTCAGCTTTCTTCATCCTCTTCCTCCTCCTCCTCCTC
>NW_025356867.1:0-3407 GCF_016433145.1 Gracilinanus agilis | reverse complement strand
GGAGGGAGGGAAGGAGGATTATATAATAATTATAAAGATTATAACAATGATTATAGACGAATAGACAAATGAACACGTTTGCTTTATCTAAAATTGTGTTTCTTCTGCCCCTTGAGTCCAGGGCATCCTTCATTCAGGAGGTAAGTAGCACGCTTCCTCATTAGCCCTCTTAGTCATGGTTGGTCACTGCATTGATCAGAGTTCTTAAATATTTCAATGATGTTCTTCTTTATGTTGTCATTATTACTATAAAAGTTGTTCTCCTTTTTCTGCTTATTTCATTCTGTATCAGCTCATACAAGTCTTCTTAGGTGTCTCTGAAGCCAACCTTTTCTCTCTTAGTTCATTACATTCAGTCATTTTTCAGTCTTTCCTCAACAGATAGTGACCCCTTCATTTCCAGTTTGCTTCTATAAACAAAAAGGGCTTTGTAATCCCAGCTCTTAGTGAAGTGCCTGGCAATATGGGTGCATGATAAATGTTGAGTGACTATTGGTGGTTATTTTTGTGAATACACAGGCCCTTGTTAGTACTAACTATTAAGAATATATTCTCATATGAGGAAATTCAGAAGCTGGGCAAACAAATGGTAGAGACATTCAAATGAGAACCAAAGGCCAGAGAAATGAGGTTGTTTGGGGAGAGATGATCACAGTTGATCACCAGGAAAGAAGAAATTAAATAAGTTCAGAAATCTGACATGAAAGCATGATGTATCAGTGATGAGGAACTTTAGCTAACCAGAGATCTGCTAGAACTTGCTCTCACAGAGTAAAAAAAGCAGCCAACAATTTATCATCTCATCTTAATCTCAATTCATCCTTCAAATGGTGACAAATGAAAATTGAACTTCTCTCCTGGGCCTGCTTCTGGTCTATAGGAAGGGACTGCTGGAGTAGACATTAGAATGCTGGAGGTAAGTAAATAATCCATTGTAGAATGAGTGAGAGAAAAGGAAGAAAATCCAGATGTAGTCTGATACACATCCCAGATTTGGGGAGAGCAGATAATAATTGGCCAAAATTTGATGAAGTCAACTCAGGAGAGATGGAGGATCCAAAGAACGAAATTCTGAAGGCAGAGAGAAATGATTCCGATGAAGATGACAAATGTGTTGCCCCTTCTCCTACCCTGCCAATCCTTAACACCAAAGGCCATAACACAGAATCCAAAGTCTTCGGTCCTACTTTCATGCTGTTGTTCATCTCTGCAGTGAATCATGCAACCAAGCCAAGTAGATTAATTACAGATTCATGTTATCCTAAATCAGCTCAACCTGCACTGCTGAACAGTAGTCCCTTCAGTCTTCCCTGGTCGAGTTTCTATCACTCCTCCCAGCAGCTCTATCAAACTAGCTCTACTCAAGCTCCTAAAAGTCCCAGGAACAACATGACTACACCTATTTTGCTGAGAGAAAATGAAGGCCACTTATCACACGTTTCCTCACCTCTCATCTGCTGTAACTAAAAAACAAAACAAACCCCCCCCAAATATCATGATCTACCCTCTTCTATTTAGCCTTAATCTCTAGGAAAGAGGTGATCCTATCCTCTGCCAAGGCCAGCTCTCTTCCTGAACCTGGGATATTATTTCCTCCTCTATTTTCTAGTATCTTTCCCCATCTCTCATTTCCTATATTACTCGTCTTCCCAATACCTTCCCTATGACCTACAAACACCTCTAGGACTCCCTCGCTCTCCTTTAAAAAGAAAGATATGCATGTAGATATGTATGTATGTATCTTCTACCACTTTCACTCTCAAATGCCAGACTCATCTATACCCACTGATTGTACTCGTCACCACCCAGATCCTGGCTGACTGCACAGACCATTCTTTTCTGGCTATACTGTACTCCTGGCTTCCATAAGAATCCTTCTGATCATTCGTTCTCAGGCTCCTTTGCTGGATTAGCCTCCATCTCCCACTCACTCATGTTAGACGTCCCTCAAAGGACATCTTCTTGGGGAGATCCAAGCTCCACGAGAGACTTTTCTCCCCATCAAAGTGGTCTCTTTTGGCTGACTTCTGACTCCCCGAGCCCCGATCCATCGTGATTTATTATTTTCGTACTCACATAGCAATAATTCACAACGCCATTGTGATTTATAGCAGAAAAGGGACCGTGGCCAGAGCCTGGGCTGGCAGAGGGAATTCCCACACCAATTTTCCTTTGGAAGGAATATTCGCTGCATAGAAAGCATGCGGAAGAAAACATCAGTGACAAAGTTCAGAGGGTGGCACGGTAGGTTCAGGTTCCTTGTAGAAGGAGAACACCCGTCGCCTTCCTTTCCTGGGCGTTAAGCTCAGTATTCGTGAGAACAGGCACAGAAAACGAGGAATAAGCAGGGGAGAAGGCTGTATTGAGACCAAGTCATTTTTTACTTTTATAAGAAAGCAGGTATTGGAGTGGAATGTTGCTCACTGGTGCCGGGTGCTGAGCTGGACATGCCTCTACCCCAGGAGGCTCAGTGTGTGAGTCTGGGAAAGTGTGTGGACATTTGTGCAAAGCTGGTGGGAAGCTGGCAAAGGAAGGGCTGCGCTCACATTGCCTTGCGTGCTAGGCTGTCAATGGGGGGCCCCAGGAAGAGGGCTCTGGTCACATCTGCCAAAGATTAGCACCCCAAAGGATTCTGCAGTGCTTTTAGGGAGGGCAAGGCACAGCAGCCTGCAGCTCCTAAGAAATAAAAGCCCACCTCTCCTTGGGCAGAGTCTGCCCAACACTGAGAAGGCGTGAGGAGGCTTTGGGCTCTCTAGGGACCCTCCCACCTAGGGCATTCCCTACCTAGGCTCCAAGATCCCCTGGAGTTCAAGTCAATTCAACACATATTCATTCAACCTTCAGAGTGAGGAAAACACTGGAATCTGTGTTGGGGATATCAAGATCAAGGCTCCAGATCTCTGTCCTCGAGGTTCTTCGAGTCTGTCCAGCAGACAGGCCATGTTCTGTGTTCTCTGATCAACATGTATGAAGGCCCTATTGTCTGCAAAACCCTGTGCTCAATGTTGGGGACGCAGAAGGAAAACAAGCCAGCCTCTGTCCTCCAGAGCCTTCTATAGTAGCTCCACTTCTGGTCAACATTCTACAGCTCTCCTAGTTCAAGACAATTCACCAAACATTTGCCAATGTGCCATTATCTACAAGGCACCAGGACAAAGCTGAAGGACAAAGATGAAAAGGAAACATTCGAACTGTCCCTTCCGCCAGAGTTTGCTTTTGTAGAGAGAACTCTGGCCTTGCTCTCCCAGGGACAAGCCAGCAACACCTCCCCCTCAGCATTCTGGGCATAGCCTTGAGGTATTGATGGGCTCTTTCTCTGAGGTTATTGGCTCAAGTCCCCATCCTTGGGTGGTCTCTAGAGAGATGGGGCAAGGCAAGAGAGAGAAAAAGGAGAGGGAGAGAGAGAG
>NW_025356866.1:0-5423 GCF_016433145.1 Gracilinanus agilis | reverse complement strand
TTTGCCTGGCTGAACCCATCTTTGAGCCAGACCCACTGTGGTGCTGAGGAACGATGGAGGGGGGAGCTTGTGTGAACCCCGGTTCTGAGCAACATGGAACTGGGTCACCTCATATCTCCTTTTGTGGGGAAGCCTTCCCTCCAAACTGTGAGGGCTGGCATGCCTGCCCTGGACACCCCTCAGTAGAGGGAAACCCCCTTCAAGTGTCCCCTAGTACTGGTGGCTTCATTAGTGAGGGTGGAGAGAGTTACCTCACAGATCTAGCTCTCTTCCTCACCTGTTCTCCCTCCATCTCACCCACAAACACAGATTGGCAGAACCAGCGAAGGATTTATTACCTGGAAAACACTAAAACAATATAAAAGAAAAATCTCTGCAAAAACAGAGAGGCAGCCATCTTGCTTTTTCCTCCCTCCTATGGCAACATGCAAGAGACAAACATCAAGGAAAAAAAAAATACCAGCAGAGAATCTTTAAAGGCACAGTAGTAAAAGGGCTTAAGACTAATAACCTGCACCATCTTGCTTTATAGTTTCTGGAATATGGTGTACAACCTATGGGTAGTGACTATCCCACAGTATATATTGGGCATAATACAAATTTATGACAGTGATAAATGGCTGAAAGTGGAGATAGGACATGTGTGTGCATTTATCCCAATGGTGATGGCAACTGTAATATCATTCGTACAGTTCTATTGGTCACTAAAAAAGATAGTAAAGGGGGCAGCTGGGTAGCTCAGTGGATTGAGAGCCAGGCCTAGAGAGGGAGGTCCTAGGTTCAAATCCGGCCTCAGACACTTCCCAGCTGTGTGACCCTGGGCAAGTCACTTGACCCTCATTTGCTAGCCCTTACCACTCTTCTGCCTTGGAGCCAATACACAGTATTGACTCTAAGATGGAAGATAAGGGTTTAAAAAAAAGAAAGTAAAGCAAATACTGGGACATGGGGATGAGAACACTATAATGATTCTAGCTTTGAAAAAGGAGATAGCTCTGTTACAAGAAACCAACAAAAGATTTATGCAAGGAAAGGGAAACACTGTAGGGAATGAGGTGCAACTGGAAAATCAGAGAATAAGAGCAACCACACCATGCAAGCTACTCCAGCAGGGGCAGAGGCACCAATTGCAATTCTCCCTATTCAGGACCACACCATGTTACAGTCTGATGTGGGTGTAGACAACCTCAAAACCCATAACCCTTTTACTAGTGGGGATCTGAACAGGCTAAAACAGAGAATGCCTCCCTTCTTCCTCGATCCATTCAAGTACATAAAAGAATCCAAATGGGCAGTGAGATTGTATGATCCTACATTTAGGACATCGAAATTCTTTCAGGGGAGCTATTTACACCATCATGGAAGATTCAGTTTTTTGAGGAGACAAGGAGTAACCCCAATCTGACCTCACCCCAGGAATTCGAGGATTTTGAAATATTCAACCATCGCAATATGTCATATTTAAGGAGGTGCAGGGAAGTCCTCATAGAAGCCATGAAATCCATACAAAAAGACCAGATTACTGGGGATATTTTGAGAAGTTAAAACAGGAGGCAGGAGAACACCCAAGCACTTTTCTGGATAGGCTTGTGGAAGCAGGAGAGAACATACTTAGTTTCCAAAATTTAAATGAGGATAACCTCCAGCATATCAGGAGGTGGGTGGGAGACACTAGCCCTGGAGGACTTAAGAAAAACTGCATTTTACATTTATGGGTCAGGGACAAGGAAGAGAAAACTAACAAGGACTCTAACAAAGGGAAAGATGAAACAATAGCAGATTTAAAAAGGCAACTCAAAGAAGCAAAAACCACTATAAAACAAAAGGAAATAGAAGAAATCAAAAACCTTGCTACCTTGCAAGCACAAAATTCCAGGAATCAAATGCAACAAAGACAAACTAACAACAACAGGAGATGTTTTCTATGTGGCTGAGTTGGACAAATACTGAAAAACTGTTATTTTAGGTCCCAAATAAACTTCAATAACAATAACAACAAGAAGCCATACACAAACACTTTCACAAATTCTAGATACAATAACAACAATAATTACAATAGGAGAAGCAAACGTGAACATGAATGTGGAAGTTCCAGTCATAGTCCAGATTTAAAGACTATGGAAAAATACCTCTCCCAAGGAGAGACCTTGTTACTCGCAGATAGTGGCAGGAACTCAGTCAAACTTACGAACTGAGGAAACAGTTTTGACACTTAGAACAAAAGAGAAGGTGTGTAAAAATAAAAATAGAGAAAACCAAGAAGGGAAACTTTGGGATATACAGGTAAATGATGGGGATGGAGATGTAAAAATTAAATCTGGAGAAAGAACAGAAGAGGAGATCCAGATGGATAGAGATGTTGTGGAGATTAGGAATAGAATTTATGGGATGACAGAGTGCTTCAAACAAACAGCATAAAAACACAGATGCAGTTACAAAAGACTTTGAAGCAAACACAATGACCATACTAACAAGCAAAGACACAGACATTACCCAATGCAAAGCACAAGTAACAACAAACTTAGACTTTAAATCCTCCACATACACCTACAATGGTCCTATAGACGTGCAAAATCAAGTCATAAAACTGGAAAATATACAACAAGAACAAATACAAGCAAAAGCAAATGCAGAAGTCACAGAAACAAGCTTATCAGGGTGTTCTGAGCAGGTTATCACACAAGCTGCAAAGCAAAACACAGACAGCACAAACCAACTTACTACATGGGAAACTGGGAAGGAAAGACTAATTTCTTTAAGCACACAAGCAAGAAAGCTCCCAAGGAAATTGGTACATGAAGATGCTATAATGGAAGGGCATTGCTGGGACATAGCAATGATTTCTAACTTGAATCCAGAAAGTAAAGAGTTTATTCCTACAATATTTCCAAGAAAGAACATAATGCAAATTGTACCAAAACTTCAAGCTTGTGAAAAGTCAAAAAAGTCAATAGAAAGATCAAATTGCTTAGAGGAAAATAAAGGGGAGAAAGGAAACAAGAAACATACAGTAGGAATAGATACAGAGTTCAGCATCAATACAAAAGTTCTGTTGTCTATGAATACAGAATATAGCATCATGTTTCCTCCATAATCCCTAACTCCTTTCAATCTTGCAACTGTATCATTCATAACATCAACAAATGTTTGGGATGAAAACTATAATCAGCACTACATTCTCAATACAGTTATGAGTTTTCCTCTAAAGCAGGCTTTCCCTGAATCTAACTTTGCCATGCCCGAGCAAAGCATGTTCAAGGAAGCAGACACATCTTTACTTTTCCCAGGGTCATTAACAAAACTAATGAATAACACCAAAGTCCCAAATGACAACACATCGCTACAGAAAACTGAAGATGTCCACAACATTACACAGAAAATCGGTCAAACAGAAATCAGGGCATTACCAAAAAACAGCCTAGGGAAAGTAAGCTTATTGCAAACTGAAATCAAAGTGCAAACAAAGAATCCTGTTAGGGAACAAATTGTGGTTAACTTACCAGAGGAAGACATGGAAACTATAGAGATAGAGGCACCTATGCTTCAAGTAAATCAAGACACAGAAAATAGAGAACCGTGAGTAATGACCAAAGTGGACAATGAAATCTACCATCCTCTTGTGGACACCAATGCCACGAGTTCTGAAGAAGAAGAGCAAACAGAAGGTCCAGGCCCAGAGGAAATTGTACTTAATTTCCAACAAGAAGAGGAAGTGGTGATGATTTAGCACCTCACACACATGGACTTTCAACTACATAACGTCAATCCAGGAGACATGGTCTATGTAAAGAATTTTAACAAAAGAGATAACAAACAGTTTACATAGTCCAGACCACATCTAGTATTGCTCAGTACACAGGACAGGATATGTCTTTTAGAAAGATGTGCTTGGGCACATTATACGAACATAAAGACATAGAAATCCAACACAAGTACAGAACACCCAGAAAAAAACAAAATAGAGAAGATTGGAGCAAGGAAAACACAGCAGATGAGTGGGATCTAAACAATATTGGATTGCTAGTTCCAATGATGGAGAACATTAAACCTCCAAAAGAAAAACCATATGCAAGTGGATATTGATCCACAAAACCTAGCCAAGTCAGTGCAAGGGTTTTTGGACTCAGTATATGTAACACAGAGACATCATCTGCAAAAGTATAAATGCCAAAGATGCAAAGAGCTCACAGATATGACACAAATGTCATGTAAAATTACAGAGACCAAATATAGAACTCCAAGAACAAATAGACCAAGAAAATGAGCATGAGACAAAAAACATAGAGAATAATGAGGATTAAAGTCACTATTACAACAATAAATAACATAACACAATCACAAAGTGAACAACGAGGAGAGACCGCAATCGGACAAGGTGTTGGCAGTAGACAAGATGTTTAGATAAATGACAGAGAAGATCAGAAGAGAAAGATCAACCAAGACTTCAAATCACAAGCAGGAACTTTACAAAGGAATTGGACACAAAAAACTGTGAACTGTATAATGAACCTCACAAGAAGAGAGCAAAAGGAAATGTTTACATAAGACTGGTGTGGCATTAACAAAAAACACAAATTAATTTCACACACTAGGGCTTACATCCACAGTACATAAAGTAGAAGCACGAAGAGAAACTCTACCGGCAAGTGTGTTGACAAAGGACAACTGAACATTGGTGAGTATTTGCATCCACGCGACATATAAGATACAAAACGCAACACAAAACTGATATCTTAGTGTAAATAAATGATGGTCTGAAGATGGCATCAATACAATGAATATAAGGTATATATGTATATAGGATTGTAAATAGTTGCTAGTCCCATGAAAGTCTTAGCCAAATATGAAGGTCACGAGATTTTCTTATCTAACAGCAAATGCAAGACTGCATACTTGTATAAGGTGTACTATAACTACATAATGTGAATTTTATAAATAATTGTAACAAAGGTTGATAGAAGTAGAATAGGACTAAAATAGTTACCCTAGCCTTGTAAATAGATTAACATACTAACAACATAGGATTAATTAGCATAAACACAGGGAAGGCAGAAGAGAGGGCTTAGGGAAGTTCAATTTCTATCCAGGGAACATAGGAACAGCATAAAATAAGATAGGATATTGCATTTAGAAAGTTAAGTAAGGATACTAACACACGTAAACAAACATAGATTTGTAGTATAAGTAAATTAACAGTTTAAATTAGACCATAGGTAGTTTAAATTATAATTTAGAAACAGCTAAGAATAAGTGTGTTGCATGGAATTACTTTGTAGACTTAAGCATTGTTCATAGAGAAACTTTCTATATTACAAATTGTTTTGCACATTGAAACATTGTATAAAACTTGAAAACCTTCATCCTCTACCCAAAATTTGCCTACACCCATCTTAGAATATGCTAGATAGATTATAGTATATATA
>NW_025356865.1:0-7231 GCF_016433145.1 Gracilinanus agilis | reverse complement strand
GGATATTTACCTTGAATCAAAAGGCAAGCCTGAAGAAAGGACAGAATACTGGGACATGATAATTGTCTTCAAGTTTTTGAGGGTTTGTCACAGGAAAGAGTGATTAGACTTATTCTACTTGACCCTCAAGGATAGAAATAGGAGCTGTTGGGACTCCACATGTTCTGTGATCCAGTGACACCAGCCTCCTTGCTGTTCCTCACACAACACATCTCATGTCCCATTTCTATGAATTTTCATTGACTGTCCCTCCTCACCTCTTGGACCCTGACGTCCTTTAAATCTCAGCTAAAGCCTTGCTTTCAACAAAAGGCCTTTCCCAACTCCACTTAATTCTTATTGTCATGTGTCTCCACCATTAGGTTGAGAACTACTTAAATGAAGGACTATCTTTTGTCTTTTTTGTTTTCCTAGCTCTTTACATAGTGCCTGGCATGTAGCAGGAACTTAAAAAAGTGTTCGTATAATATGTATTATATATGTGGCATATAATATATACATAAAAGTGTTTGTATAATATATGATATTGTATTATTTTCATTATATTTGTTATTTTATTATATTTAATTTTATTTTTTAAACCCTTACCTTCTGTCTCAAGTCCCAAGCAGGAGAAAAATAAAGGGTAGGCAATTTGGGGTTAGGCGACTTGCCCAGGGTCACGTAGCTTAAAGATGTCAGAAGCTGGATTTGAACCCAGGACCTCCCAATTTTGGGCTCAATACTCTATGCACAGAGCCACCTAGCTGTCTCCAAGAAAATTTTTCTTTTTTTTTTTCCTTTTCAAAGAAAATGTTCTTAACAGTCAGAGCTATACAGAAGGGGAATGGACCTTTTTAAGCGGTGAGGGATTCCTTCCCTTTTTGCCTCCCATAAAGCCCTTCAAGTAAAGATTGAGTGATGACCACCCATTAGGTATATTGGGATTTTTATTCATGTATGAAGTGTTTTATACGATCTCTGAGATTTCTGTGATTAGAATCTCAGAAGTCATACAAATGTCAGAGGTTTCTGGTTCCCCCAAGCCTCCTGTGGGGGCATCTAGGTGATACAGTGGGTAGGAAGCTGGGCATGGAATCAGGAAGACAAGTTCAAATTAATATCTAATCTCAGGGGGCAGCTGGGTGGCTCAGTGGATTGAGAATCAGACCCAGAGACAGGAGGTCCTGGGTTCAAATCTGGCCTTAGACAGACACTTCCTAGCTGTGTGACCCTGGGCAAGTCACTTGACGCCTATTGTCTAGTCCTTACCACTCTTCTGCCTTGGAACCAATACCCAGTATTGATTCTAAGATGGAAGGAAAGGGTTTAAAAAAAATCTAATCTCAGATTTACTTACTAGCTGGATGACCCTGGGCCAGTCATTGCCCCAGTTTACCTACCTGTAAAATGAGCTGGAGAAGGAAAGGGCAAACTATTCCAGTATCTTTGCCAAGAAAATCCCAAATGAGGTCACGAAGAATCAGACACGGCTGAAAACAACCGAACACCAACAACAAATGCCCCCTGAGATGGCGAGGAGGAAGGGGAGGGAAAGCAGAGTGGATGGCATACAGACTGTGTGGGCTCAATCTATTTACACTTTCTTTCAAATACATGCCAGCCATGTGATTTATAACAATAATTGATTGGGGGAAAATGATCACTCTTGGATCCGTGTTAAATTACATAACAGTGCATCAGCTTATATAACTGAGTTTGCTTAATGCTTTGAGAGCGGTACAGATCTAAGAAATGCCTTTCTTCTTGCTTGCTAGCTTTGTCATAAAACAATTTAAAGCAATAGCCATTTACTTTCATAACGATTCTCCCAGAACTAGTTTTTCAAAGCGTGTATAAAAGAGAGGAACATTATAAACACTTAAAAAAAAAAGAATAGAGAAAATGTCCCTCAAACACCATCAAAAATAAGTCATTTTCTGCCCCTCCCCACCTCAACTTTCGAAATGCTTATCATCTCAAGAAATGAAGCAATTGAAGTCCGTGAATTCCACAGCATGGGGGACTAATGAGGGAAGCCAAGACCACCTGCAGTTTAATATCTAATTTTCACGACAGAATAAAAGACAAATAAGTGGACATTGGAGCCCATCCTGCAGCGTAAACAGAAAATGAATTAGAGGGTTGGAAGAAAGTATTTGGGCCAAATGAAATCTTCTCCCCACTAATGGAAATGATATTGTTTTCAGAGGCTTCGTTCCCTGTTAAAGGCTGATTCTGCTCCTGTTGTGGGTCTCTGGCAGTGGTTTAGAAATAAGAAGAGACAAGAAGAGAATACAGACAACAACTCATCATAAGTCTTCCCCCTTGGAACTGGCCAATGGCCTTCAGGAGGAGTTGCTCTGCATTAGGATGATTCTGTTGTTATATTCAGGGAAGACGGGAAACAGGGACAGGGCTGGTCTTCATAGGCTTGTAGGAAATATAAACATGGTGCCCGAGAGAGTGTCAATGTCTTCAGCTGTTTCTAGGTTCATTGGATTGACAGGGAAGTCAATTACATTGTGCCCTTTGACATCTTCCTTCTGTCCACTGTAGGGTCTTCTGAGTTGTTCCGGACATTGATGATGGGAAGTATGCATTTTATGGTCAGAGGTTTTCACTTGGAAAGGAGCTTAATGGTCACCTAGTCAAATCCACTCATTTAACAGATGGAGAAGCAGAGGAGGAGAGGGCCAGGGACTTCCTTTCTTGCCGAAATGACCATGTTTATGGATGGAGTGACAAATTTGGTTATGGAAATTTCTAGGGAGCAGGGGTTTGCCTTCTGATGATATTCATACTCCATTAATTTGTTTAGCTTTAAATTTTTTCTTCCATTTTCCCACTTCCTTGTCTCACAGATGGGAAAGGAGGAATATTGCAACTCAGATCCTCTGGGTTCATATCTAATTCTCTATTAATTGTACTTGAATTTCTTTTTTCAACTTTAACTGATTTTCTTGGAGGAAGGAAATGAATAGGAAATTTATGTCACAGCAGACATAGGTCAGAGGTACACCTTGAACCTGCCTTCCTGGATCTAAGGCCGTCATCTTTTATTTATAACACTCTACTTCTAGCCTCCCTGCATAGTAGGCACTTAATAAATATTTATCAGAGATGATGCTTTGAATTGAATTGACATGAAGGGAGAACATGGTTGATAGTTGGCTTGCCCAGATGATATTAATCACTTTAAACCTTTTCTTTCCTATTAGATGTTAGATAAAATTCTGTCTCTTGAATATTACAAAATGTGAGCTCACAAAGGAAACCAAATTTTTATCCACAGATAACTAGGAATGACAGGATTAGTTCTATTCCAAATTTAGCCTCTGATACTGGCCCTGATAGGACCTCCAGACAAGTTATTTAATCACTAGGATTCACTTTTTTTTTTTTAAGAAACTCTTACCTTCCATCTTAGAATCAATACTGGGTATTGTTCTAAGGCAGAAGAGTGGTAAGCGCTAGGCAATGGGGGTCAAGTGACTTGCCCAGGTTCACACAGCTAGGAAGTGTCTAAGGCCAGATTTGAACCCAGGACCTCCCATCTCTCGGCCTGACTCTCAATCCACTGAGCCCCCTCAGATTCACTTTTTTATATCTGTAAGATGGGTATATTAATAATAACCCCTATCTCACAAAGTGGCTGGGGTGGGTCAAATGAGATAATAGCTGTCAAGTACCTTGAAATCCTTAAAGCATTATGTAAATATGAACAGTTTCTTCAATCTCTTCCTCCTTCATCTTCTTCTCCTCCTCCTCCTTCTCCTCCTTCTTCTTTTTCTTAAAACCCTTTCCTTCTGTCTTGGAATCAATACTGTGTATTGGTTCCAAGGTAGAAGAGTGGTAAGAGCTAGGCAATATGGCTTAAGTGAATTGCCCAGGATCACACAGCTAGGAAGTGTCTGAGGGCAGATTTGAACCCTGGACCTCCTGTCTCTGAGCCTGGCTCTCCATCCACTGAGTCACCCAGCTGCCCCTATTCTTCTTATTATTAATGATAAAATTATAAACTGGGATCCTCAAAATGAATTTTCTAAATAATTTCAGGATGATCAAATGTGATTCAGAAAAATGAGATACAAGAGTCTCCTAGAAAAAAAGAGCAATGATAAAGAACTAGACTAATAATAGGAACTGAAAAAAATTAAATTAATTAGCTAATTAATGAACATGCTTTTCAATTAGGGTCCTTACAGGACTAGAAACTATGTTAAAAAAAAGAAAATGATCAACATATTGTATTTTGACACAACACTACCTAATGAATATCTAAACAAACTCCACTACAAGATGTTTCCTGAAAACAGTTTATCCATTGTTAACAAAAAGGAGGGGAATGTTCTTTTCTTTTAACAACCTGGAATCAATATTGTCTCTGGTGACTACCATTTTGTTGCCTCTCAAAGTTAATTTTATTTATTTCATTTTATCATTGTTGTTATTTTATATATTGTCCTATCAGCTTCACTTTCCTTCCTCTGCATCACTTTATATAATTCTTCCTACATTTCTCTGAATTTTTCATATTCCTCATTCCTTGAAGCATGATGACATTCCATTATGTTCATGTAACCTCAGTCATCCTCCAGTGACTGGGTTCACATTTTGTTTCTAGTTTTTTATTAATAGAAATAATGTTGTTATTGGGTATTTATTTTTATAGAGATCTTTTAATGCTGCCAAAGATTTAAACTTACCTTCTATAATTTCTCCTGGAAGGATCAAGCTCATTTGGCTGCTTAACTCATACTTTCCTGTGATGCTGATTTTCAGGCCCACTAGAGACAGCGAAGACGATGAGGACGATGAAAAGAAAGGACGAGGCTGCACCCTTCAGTACCAGCATGCCATGGTGCGTGTGCTGACGCAATTTGTGGCCGAGTCGTTGGATTTAGGCGGCCAGCTGACCTATATGTTGGGCTCTGATTGGCAGTTTGACATCACTGATCTAGTAACAGATTTCATGAAGGTGGAAGAACCAAGAATTGCCACGTTACAAGATGGCAGGACGCTGGTTGGTCGTGAGCAGGGAATAACAACAGTGCAGGTATAAGAAATAAACAAATGTGCACACATACACGGTTAGAGAATGATGGGTTAGATAATCCAAACCATGGATCAAAATGATTTGAAATTTTTAGAAATTTGCTGTTATTTAAGAAGCATGAAACATGGTTTAGAGCAACAGTGGAAAGGAAAAGAAAAGAATTCTCTCGTCCATAAATTCAGTATTAAAATGAGTAAGGAATAGAATTCCACCCCCTCCCTGCCATAATAATAATAGCCAAGCATTGTGCTAAGTGCTTCTCATTTGATCTTCACAACAACCCAGGGAGGGACGTGTTGTTATTTTCCCCATTTTATAGATGAAGAAACTGAGGCAGAGTAGCTTGACCAGATTCACACAACTTGTATTTGAGGGGGAATTTGAATTTAGTTCTTCCTGACTCCTGGCCTGGCACTCTGTTCACTATACCATCTACCAGCTACCCTTTTGAAACTCAATTTCAGCTCTGCCAGCTCTGTGTGGCCTGAGCTGTGCAAGATATCTTTAAATCAAAAAGGAAAAATCCCATTCATTTGAGTCAAAACAAATTCTTTGCTTTGGTTTCTTCTTTATATCGAGTACTATGAGTGAGAATGCCAGCTGGGCAATTGTGAAAGGGCCTGAACTTTAAAAATGACTCTCAATATTGTCACTTATGTCATCCTTTGAGTTTTGCAGAAAGTGGTGATATCAGAATTGCTTAATCTGGCATAGTGGTTCCTTTGGTTTGTCATGTATAGTGGTCAACTAGAGGTTCATGGAGATAGGAGGGCTTTTTTAGAATACAGAATCCAAGAGTCACAGAATTTCCAAAAGGGAAGGGGCTTCAGAGGCTGTCTTGTCTGACCTGTACTTGAAAAATATCCCATTAACACCAGAATCGGCAAGTGTCCATCCAGCCATTGCTTGAAGATGTCCAGTGAGGACCAACCCCTTTTCCCTTAGATTCTCCCTTTGATTAGTTCTAATTGTGAGGAGAATTGTGAGACGTATTATTTAATTTGGGGAGGAGCACATAGTAGATGCTTAATAAATATTTATTGACCTAGTGACTTAACCTGAGGATATTCTTTTTCTTACAACT
Organism: Gracilinanus agilis; assembly: GCF_016433145.1. Taxonomy (NCBI): domain Eukaryota; kingdom Metazoa; phylum Chordata; class Mammalia; order Didelphimorphia; family Didelphidae; genus Gracilinanus; species Gracilinanus agilis. The sequence goes on along the minus strand of NW_025356865.1, from coordinate 1,109 downwards.
TCTACCCTTTGTGACTTATTCTGCCCTCTAGAGCCAAGCAGAATAAGTCTTCTTTGTGATAGTCCTTCAAACACTCCCAACATAATTCTCATCATCTCCCGTGAATCTTCTCTAGGTTTCTGTATTCGATCCTCATATGTCATGGTGTCAAGGACTTTCACTTTTTCTCTGGACACCATTAGGTTTCCTCTAGCAGTTTTGTGCCTTTGTAGTGTTCCAAGAAGCAAATCCTTTTGCAACTTTGCCACTGTTAGCAACCTACTACTTTCCGAGGAGACCCGTGACTAGCAAATTATTTTTAATTATGCCATTGGGTGAGCAGAGGGAACATTTATTGGGAAAATATTTTTTCAGTCCCTTTGAAGACCCATTTCTAGGATGACTATTTTGATTGCTAACGATAAGGATAGGGATTAGAACTGTGATTTGATTCATATAAGGAGCTCTAAATCATGGAATTCTTTTGGCAGTTTGAGGAAGCCCATGAGACATTTTTCAGAATCATGCTTTTTTGTATAGTTAGAAATTCTTGAACCCTTGGACTTCATTCCCCCAGAAGTCCTTAGCATTTCCCAGAATTCCTTTTGTCTCTCTGCCACATTGTGTGGTCATGTTTTGTATATAGTTTGCTATAAGTGCTTCCTCTCTTCCTCTTTTTGCCCCATGTGCGGAGCTGAGGAAGGTGGCTTTTTGCTCTAGCTTTTTTATGTTAGTTATTATTAATAAATCTTATTAAATATACTACTTAGTATATTGATTGTTAATTTTGAAATTCACATTTGAACTAGTTGAAAAAATAAATTTCAGTTAGTGCTTAGCTGTTATATATATATATATAAATACATAATTTATCTATCTATCTATTTATCTATCTATCTTCCTATCTATCTATATACAATAAAGATGCAATTATTGGTCCAAGTTCATGGACCCCCTGAAATCTATCAATGGACCCCAATTTAGGAAACTTTGCTTTAGAGAATTACCTAGAACACTGAAATAATTTAAGTGCTCGATCCTAGGATCATACAACTTCTTTGCCTTTGAATAGAGACTTGAACCCAAGTCTTTTTGTCTTCAAAGGTGGTTCCTTATCCATTGTGTCACAT
>NW_025356864.1:0-1442 GCF_016433145.1 Gracilinanus agilis | reverse complement strand
AAAAAAAACAAACCAAAACCAAGGTGAGATCCTTAGCCATTTCTAAGATGTGACAAGCACTACTCAGGCATAATACTGCCATTGCATTCAAAGGATTCATATTTGAAAAGGACCTTACAGAACTGTAGTTCAACCCCTTCATTTTGAATGAATGAAAAATCATTTATTAAATGCTTACTATGTCCTAGGAATGTACAGGATGTTCAGGGAAGACTAGTATCTTGGGAGGGGGGTGGGGCTTATCAAGCCCTTTTCAAGGCTGTTGCCTTTTGGTGTTCACTTGCCACTCAGCCATGGCTTCAAGAAGCTCTGGTATGTCCAGCAACCATAGCTTGGTTAACCATCTCAGTAGGTCAAGGGTAACCAACAGGTACTCAAACTCTTTGATGAGTTAGAGTTATGTCTAGCCCAGGGATGTGGGCTTTCCCACCGGAAGGAGCAGATGAGAACAACTTGTTCTAATGGCCATGAAAGTGGTTGAAGCAGGCATGGTGGAATGCTTAGAGCTTGGCTAGATATCAAGAAGCCAAGGTCATTCACTTCATCCCAGACCATTACCAGTAATCTTGGCTTTTGCCTTACTCCTGGACTTCAATGATTCTGGAAGAGAGGATGAGGCTGACAACTTTATACAGCCTCACTTAAATCCAATTTGTGCAAGAATCAAAAGACATCACCAGGTGCTGTGTTGGAAACAACGTTAGTCTTCAAGTTAGCAAAAACTTGATCTTTAATCCTGCCTCTGACACTCAGTAGCAACGTGACAAGTCAGTTCACTTTTCTAAGCCTTAGCTTCCTCATCTTTAAAATGAGAATGATAATATTCTCTTTACTTGTGAGCAGGGTCCTAGAAAAGCCAATGCAACTATATGTTTTGGTCCTCTTTGAGTACAATGGACAACAACTAACCAACTATGTCCTAAGTGCTGGTGATACAAATAGAAAAATTAAAACAGTTCCTGCTTTCCAGGAGCTCACAATTTACATAGGAGAAACAATACATAAAAGAGTTCAACTCCAGGATAGATGGAAAGGATCATTAGCTCAGACAGTTCAGCAGTGCTTTGTCATCCAGGCAGTTCCTTGGGATCTAGATGGTCTAGTGGCAAAGCAGATGGTAAAACCAGGGGGGATATTAGGATACAGTTGCAGGACAGATGATAAAACCTGGTGATAGTCAGGTCCACTGAAAAAATTCATTCCCAATTCAACTAAGGGGTGTGAGCAACAGTGTTGATCTTCCCACTAGGCCACTTCAAAAGGCCTAGATGTGTGTGCAAGTAGGGGAGAGGGAGGAAAGTTGTGGTAGATTAATAGGTTGGTCCTCCTTTCCTAATCCTTACAGATTAGTTTTCCTTAAGAAGAGACAAAGCTATCCTGGAACTTTGGGTTTCCACCACCCTTATTTAGTTTCGTGGCTCTCTTAAGGAATTAAAAAAAAA
>NW_025356863.1:0-1114 GCF_016433145.1 Gracilinanus agilis | reverse complement strand
ACTATCTAGAGGTACAGGTTGGTAATTTCTCTTCTAGTTAATGGTCTACCTAGAACACACAGCCTATGACCTATAACATTTTTGAGTGGTTCCAAACCAGATTGAAATATAAATATTTGACAAAAATAACAATATGCATATTATAATATACATATAATATACATACATACATAATATACAAATAAAATACAATAAAACAGATAATGTTAAACATGATTTTCTAAGGCAATATGTTCTCTCAGCAATACTTATGCATTGTTTAGTGATCAAGATTTCTATTTGAGTTTAACCAACACCAGCCTTTATCTGAGAATTTAAATTACTTGCCTATAGTCCCACAATCAGTATGAGTCAAAGGAAATATTTTGAACCTAGAAGTCTTGACTCTAAGTCATTGTCTCTATATTTTTTGAAATATGTTATATTTGGGGTAACAAAATGGAGTCACAGTACATGGAGTGCTGGGATTGGAATCTGGAAGATTCAGCTTCTTCAGTTCAAATCGAGTCTTAGATACTTCCTACCTATATGACCCTAGACCAGTCACTGAACTCTGCCTCAGGTCTACATCTGTAAAATGAGCTGGAAAAGGAAATGAAAATCTCCACTCTCTCTGGGAAGAAAACCCAAAATGACTAAAAAATGATTCTAAGAACAATAATATTGAATTTGATTATACTGAACAATACTGTATTTTATGTCATGTATATCACACATTATTACTTTCTATCATGTTATGCTACATGATATATCATATATATTTTATACATATATACATACATATATACTCATATACATACATATGTAATTTTTTGGCAGAACCTTTGATTCCATTTGTAATTCATATATCAGTCTTCATCAGCATCTGCCCTGGCTCTGTCTTTTGTTCTTCATTTTTAAATTCACAAGAATTTTATGATGTAAATGGTACAATTATTATTATTCCCATTTGACAGATGAAGGAATGAAGTTTCATAGACTTTTCCAAAATCAAATTCCTAAATTTTGGAACCGGGACTTTAACCAACTTGCTCTGACTTAAGGTCTCACATACAATGTTATCTTCATGCAGAGAGAAGAGAGAGAGAGAGAGAGAGAGAGAGAGAGAGAGAGA
>NW_025356862.1:0-2283 GCF_016433145.1 Gracilinanus agilis | reverse complement strand
GCCTTTACCACTCTTCTGCCTTGAAACCGATACTTAGTATTGATTCCAAGACAGAAGGTGAGGGTTTAAAAAACAACAACACTCTTTAATTTCTGTCTCAGTACCAGTTCCAAGACAGAAGGGCAGTAAGGGCTAGGCAACCAGGGTTAAGTGGCTTGCCTAGGGTCACACAGCTAGGAAGTATCTGTGTCCAGATTTGAACCCAGATCCTCCTAACTCCCAGCCTGACACTATTCATTGTACTACCTAGCGGCTCACTCCCAGCTTCTTTAACACAGCTCTTCTTCACACGCTTGAGGTTCTGGCCAAACTAGTCTCCTTGCTATTCCCAAACAGGGCATTCCATTTTTAGCCTCATCTCTTCCTCTTGTTTTCTTTATGTTCCTCAGCTTCTTTCAAGTCGTTTATGGGAAGCTACAGCTGATTTCTGCTATTTTTACCCCTTCAACTGATCTCATATTATCTTTTTTATATATGGTGTATGTCTACCATCTTCTCCCCTCCCAGTAGAACATAAGCTTCTCGAGGACAAGGATTGTTTTTTCAATTTTGACTCTGTATCCCCAGGCACAAAAAATGTTTGTTGGGAATAGCCAGGTAACCGGGGCTGACATCAGGAGGTCCTGAGTTTAAATCTGGCCTCAGACACGTCCCAGTCACTTAGTTCCAGTTGCCTAGCGCTTACCGCTCTTCTGCTTTGGAACCGATATTTGGAGTGGATTCTAAAACATAAGGTAAGGCTTTAAACATAAATAAATAAATACTTGTTGGATGGGACTCGATTGGGTCTCTACCTTCCCACAACCTAGCATAGAATCCAGCATCTTTTTTTTGTTGTCCTTCATTTCAAAGAGAACAAATGTCATCCTCTCGAAAGCATCTATGCGTGTTGGATTACTCTGTCCTGCCTCATATCAGTCACTGTATTTGCATACATGGGTCCTGCCCATCCCAACTGGTCCTATAATTCTGTATCCCAGGTTTCAGCATCTCTCCCCGGTCAGAGCAGCTGCCCAATCAAATCACTGGTCTCCGGAAAGGATGTAAGTAAGTCAAACTCAGCGTCTTTCCCAACCCAGTTCTTGATTTTATTCCCACCCCACAAGCTTCAATCCTATGCAATTTAATAAATATTTATTGGGTAGCCTCCGAGTCTTCCCTTTAATTCCTTGCCACTGCCTCGAGTTTCCTCCACCATTAGTTATATACATTCCTTGGGCCTCTCTGATGCTGTCTTCTTCTTCTTCTGCAGCCCGAAATCCCACTAACAGAGGTTCATTAAAGTATTCCTCTGGGATGCTTTCATTTCTGACTCTGTATCCCCAGTGCCTGATACATGGTGGGGACTTATTAAATAGTTATGGGCTGGTTTTTAAATGTCACCTGGGGGCAGGCTAAAGAGGAGTTGTCGGTCATTAGCATCTCAGGGAGAGTTAGTTCAATGGAATTGGTTTTCCCATTGATGCTTTTCTGAGCTCTGCCTTACCTCAGGAATTGGGAGTTTTTCTGAAGGAGGTGAAGATGAAGGTGGGAGCTAAGGGGTGGGGGAGTGTCTGTGTGTGCTTGTTTGGGTGTGAGATAGAAAGCAGGCCTGGGTGAGAGCCAAAAGAAAAAATAGAGGTAAAATTTAAGATAAAAGGGGGAAAGGATATAGGTGAAAAGAGGGCATGCTAAGGATGCTGGATAGGGAAGGAAGAAACAGAATGGATGCTTACAAGGGAGATAAGAAAGCTGGGGCAGCTCAGTGGAGTGAGAGTCAGGCCTAGAGACAGGAGGTCCTAGGTTCAAACCCGGCCTCAGCCACTTCCCAGCTGGGTGACCCTGGGCAGGTCACTTGACCCCCATTGCCCACCCTTACCACTCTTCCACCTATGAGACAATACACCGAAAGTACAAGGGTTTAAAAAAAAAAGAAAGTATCTGAGATGGGGAGACCCTGATAGAGAGGGAGAACCAGAGGGAGGTGGCCCAAGAGGAAAGGAATAGGTAGATGGAAGACTGTATTCACAAAGACATACACACTGTGAGTGGGACCACCTGTCTCTCGTTTGGGCCAAGAAGACTGCCTAGGCTGAGCCAGGGGACTTCATTAAAGAGGGCTGAGGTCCAGAGACCCCAGCAACTCTGGGGATGGCTCAGGAGATGCCATAGCTGATTGGGATTAGTCCCTCCCTGACAAGCACCCCCTCCTGCTTGAGCACATGGGTGCCCAAGCCTAGACTTTGAATTACAAGAGTTGGAATCCCAAATGTCTCTGTCTAGGAGGCAGAGAATTCTCTGTGC
>NW_025356861.1:0-3227 GCF_016433145.1 Gracilinanus agilis | reverse complement strand
ATCAAATAATCTTTCCATGTGTATTATGTTTGCCTTTGTAAATTTATATGTTTGTTTATTTATAATTCACCACTGCCCCAGAAACCCTTTATTTAGAAAATGTTAGCTTTCTTTCTTTTCTTTTTTTCATATTTCTCTCTCCCTTCCCTTTTCTCTTCCCCTTCCTTTCTCTTTCCAGGATTTTTCTATTTTGACTGAGCTAGAAATGCAAGATTTACTAATTCAAAGGTCCTATCCCCCTAATAGCTAACTTGGGAACTCTGAGCTGCTCCTTTTCCTCCCCGCAACATTTTGCCCCTCTATATAACATCTAAGCCCTACTACCACACTTTAGGGCTCATCGTATTGATGTTCAACCCAATGCAGATATTCTATACCCCTCTACCTTAGCCTACTACTAGTTAGAATTCTTGAGATCAAGAGATTGGCCAGCATTAGCTTCCTCATTAGCTAGGCTTACAACTGTATGCTACCACACCTAGAGAAAACAGAGAAAACATTATTTTTTTTTGCTTACTACAAAGGAAATGGTTATTTGAGGACCAATTTTAAAAAAATTGAGTCATTAGGCAGTCTGTGTAAACTTTGTAAAATGACTTGAAAGTCTCATGTAGGAACTATTTTGAGTGTAAAACTTGTAGAAATTGTTTGTAATTTTTTCAAAAGTATTTTTACTATACATTAGATATTGAGATTATCACCATTTGTCCATGTTTTCTTGGACAGCAAAAAAGTAATAGCAACAAAGAAGACAAGACCAGAATCCTTAAAGGATGGTTAATAATCTCTATTAATTCTCTAACCTTAACTACCCAAATGAAATGAGACTGGATAGTGATCCAATTAAGAAATAAAGGTAGATATGTAAATAATTTTGTTATAGTTATTATATAAGTATATATTTCTTGTAACTTTCCAGAAGTGAAAGAACAAGAATGCTTGTTGGACAGTAATGAATTATGATGAATTGATCCTACTTTGAAAAGCCAATATGTAAAAATATTCTTGACTTAATGCTCTTTCTACTAGTATGGAATATTTTTTTGTTCCAGTGTTTTCCTAAGTCTATAATATTCCATTATGATTTTTTCCCTCCCCAACATCATGTCCATAATAAGCAAATGGTAAAATGAATGAATCTTGCCTTTATGATTATAATTCAATTGATGCCAGTCTTAGGAAAGATCTAGGATTTTGTGGATGGTTGAATTATGGCTATTGGGATATATATGGTCTCAGGGTAGAGTTCTGGACTTGGAGTAAATTGACCTGGATTAGAAATCCTGCCTATGATACTATCTGTGTGACCCTGTAAATTACTTCACATTTTTGAGCCTTAGTTTCATTACCTAACTTATGATCTCATGAAATTCAAAAGAAAAAATAAACTACTTTGAAAATTTGAAAACACTACAATAACATTAACTCTTATTACTGTAACTATTACTAGAGAAGGAGGTAATAAAAAATAAACATTTATGGAGAACTAACCATATACCAGACACCATGATGCTAAGCATCATAAAAAATTATCTCATTTTGATCCTCATAACAATTCTGGGAAGTAGGTGCTGTCAAATTCCCAATTTTCCAGTCAAGAAAACTGAAGAAAAAATAAAGTGTCTTTCCCAGAATTACACAGCTAGGAAATGTCTCAGGTCAGATTTGAACTCAGGTCTTCCTGACTTAAGGAAGGCATCCACTGAACTACCTAGCTGCTTCTTACTACCAACTGCCTAGCATTTATATATAAATTTACAAAGATTTTTTTCATATATTCTCATTTGATTCTCAGAACAACACTGTGAAGTAGGTGCTATTGTTACCCCCATTTTTACAGGTGAAGAACTTGAGACTTAGAGAGATTAAAAGACTTTCTCATTGTCCAAGTTGGGATTTGAACTCGTGCCTTCCTGATTCAGACCCAGGACTCTATCTACCATGTGCCACCTAATAACCTATCTTGATTACCACCATAACTGTTCCTCTTCCTTCTTCTCTTTCTCCTCCTCTTCCTCTTCTTCCTCCTACTAACCACTACCACCACCACTACTAATGCTTCTTCTGTAGTCTGACAAAATTAAACAGCCAAAACAAATTTCTTCTAATCTTCCAATTGTTGAAAGTAAAGATAGATGGGTATTTATGCCCTCACAACATTGACAAATATATCAAACATATCAAATTTACAATGTGTCAAAATGTACCAAAAATACAAAAAATATATTAATCGTCAAATCTAGTTCAGAAGAAGAAATGAGATCATCGGTTATATAAATAACTGTTCCATCAAATCTAATGCTTTCTACAGACTCCCTTTGTTGTTTTGAGCATATCTGAAACATAGTTCTGAGAATTTGGAGAGGCAGATTTGTTTTCTTGTATCTGTTTTATAATGCAGGTACTTTTATGCTCTCATCACAAAATCTGAGTAGTCAAAGAAAAAAGCATGTGATAATGATATGGGGCACCATTTTGTATTACTTTATTTGGGAGGCTTATTTTGCTGAGAGGCAGATGGTTATCTACATTCAGGTTTCAACAGGAGGAAGAAGTACAACTCCACATTTCTCTGTCTTCTGTATATTAGCCATGGTGGTGTTCTACGTCCAATTTGCTATTGCTGAATTTTTAAAATATTGAATTCATTTTCCATAGGCGGGCTAGGCGGCAAGATGTAAAATATGGAGACCCCATCACTCAATGCTGGGATGTAGAAGACAGTAAGTTCTTTATGTTTATTCATTAATAGAGCTTATTGTACTTTTCTCCCTTTAAAAACTAAGAATATATTTTCTATTTATTTTTACTCTAAGAAACAATATCAGATTATAAAATATGCCTTTTACATACAAAACAAGGTATAGTAGTGCCTGGTTTTATACAAGTTGTGTTCCTACAAAAAAGATAGAGTAACTAACTTTTTTAAGACCAAATCATACATGATATGCACTCATAAATTCATAAATATATTACATAAACATGTAAAGTATATTTTAATCTATAAAATGCTTATAAATATAGCGAATTCTGAGGAATTCCAATGAATCATTTGCAGAGTCATTTATAATCCCTCTTTATTTATCTGTTCTGTATTCCTTTACAATTTGTCTCTCAGTTTTTCTATATTGTGGTAATTCACACTTAAAATGTATGACATTTTGTCATTAGACATAGAATTAAATATATATGTATGTGTATAAATATATATATATAGAAAGAAAGAG
>NW_025356860.1:0-4062 GCF_016433145.1 Gracilinanus agilis | reverse complement strand
AAAGAAAGAAAGAAAGAAATGGATTATCTCCACTCAGATCCTCTTTAGGCATATCAAGGTCAACATATCCAAAATGAAATTCATTTTCTTTTTTCCCAAAACCTGTCCCTTCTCCAAACTTTCCCACTTCTGCTGAGGTCCTGTCCATTCTTCCGCTCACCCAGATTTATAACCTTAGTCACCCATAACTTTTCCCTATATATTGGCTTCCTTCCCCAAAATCTGTCAGGTGCCAAGTATTGTTGGTTTTGGCTTGCATCTTTCCCCTTTTCTCTACTCACATTTGCTCTAGGTCAGACCTTCATCACTGGACTGGACTGGACTGGACTATTTCAATTTGGTCTTCCCACCTCTAGACTCTCTCCTTTCCAATCTGTTTTCTATACAGCTCCAAATCAATATTCCTAATACATAAATCTATCCAGGTCACTCCCTTCCTCAAAAATCTTCAATGGCGGGGGCAGCTGGGTGGCTCAGTGGATTGAGAGCCAGGCCTAGAGACGGGAGGTCCTAGGTTCAAATCTGGCCTCAGACACTTCCCAGCTGTGTGACCTTGGGCAAGTCACTTGGCCCCCATTGCCTACCCTTACCAACTCTTCCACCTATAAGTCAATACACAGAAGTTAAGGGTTTAAAATAAAAATAAATAAATAAATAAAAAAGACAAAAAAAATCTTCAATGGCTTAGTAGTCATTAAAGTAGCCTTAATCTTTAATAGCTACTGGTATCAAAGACAAAATTCTTAGCTAGAATTTAAAGCCCTTCACAGTACAGCTCCCACCCACCTTCAGCATCTTATTTCACTGTATGCTACTCTCACATGTTCTCTATTGTGGTCAAACTGGCCTGCTAGCTAGCTATTTATTCCCTGTACCTGATAATCTGTCTTCCACCTCTTTGTCTTTACACAAGCCGCCTGTCTCTTACACCTGGAAAGGACTCCCCTCTCACGTGGGCCTCTGAGAATTTCTAGCTTCAAAGCTCAGGCTGAAATGATCTCATTAATCTTTGTGTATTCTAGGCAAAGGCTTCTCTGTGTACATTTTGTGCTCCTTCCAGCAGAATATAAGCTCCTTGAGGGCAGAAACTATTTGAATTTTGTCCTTACACCCAACCTGAACCTAACACAATGACTTCCACATAGGAGGCCCTTGGGAAATATGGAATTGAATTGGGTTCAAATGACTTGTCCAAGACTAGATAGTATCTAGGAGCTATAGCTGTAATTCAACCTTTGGAATTCTTACATCAAATCTAGAACTGTTTTCATCATACCTCTCTGGTCCCTTCCAGCACTAACACTGAGCAAGTCTATTGTTCTTTGAAAGCTTCCCTGAATAATATCTTGTGGTTATGGTTAACCCTTTCACCTACCAGGCTTTCTCAAAATCTACTATGGTACAGAACACCTGGGAAAGAGGTGGCTTCATTCAATAAATAATTGAATCAAGAAGAATTCAAATTCAGCCGTAGACATTAATGAGCTGTTGACCCTGAACAAGTCATTTAAACTCTGTTTACCTCAGTTTCCTCCTTTGTAAAGAAAGGGATAATATTAGTCCCTGATTCCAAGGTTGTTGTGAAAATAAAATGAGATGATCTTTGTAACGTGCTTAACACATAGTAGGCATTATGTAAATATTAGTTATCATCAACATTATCCCCAGGACATTTTATAAGACAGTTTGCTAACCCCCTTTCATGTGTGGCTTCTTTTTATCTAGCTAGCTCATCCCAATCTGGATCATTTGCCATTCTCTTTCTCTGAAAGATAAAAATGGGAAAATAACTTCTGGCCTTCCTTCCATCCCTACACTAGCCTACAAATGCATTCATTCATTCAATAATCATTTAAGTGCCTACTATGTGCAGATAAGCCACAGTGCCTACTTTCATGAATCTACCATATAGTACTAGTCATGGAGTCTGAAGTTTTGAAAAAAAATTATTTTCTGCCCATTCCTAAGTCCCAGCCCTTGCTCCCTAGCCCCCAGTCTTCCATGCTCACCACAGTGCTGTTCATCAGAGCCATCGAGACAGTCCTCCTGCCCATCACACACCTGCTTGGGATCCACACAACCAAGGAACTCACAAGGAACTTGGTCTGGGCTGCACGGTACTCGAGGGAAGGGAGGCCACTGGGTAGTGCTTGAACCTGTGAGCATCAAGTCAATCCCACTCACTCTTAGGCACTTGCTCCCACCCTCCCTGAAACACTAGTTCCCTTCACCCATCCTGGGTCCAAGGTCTCAGGCAGGTCAGGTGTCTAGCTTGTCCCTATCCTCACCCTTCCTCCCTCCTTGTCATCTTGGAGTATGTGGGGTCCTGGGATCAGGAGTCAGGAAAACAGGTTCTAGTCTTGGCTTTGCCACTTACCAACTGTGAGATTTTGGACAAGTCCTCTAACTTCTCAGAGCCTCAATTTCTTCCTCTATAGAATGGGAATAATGCCTACACACTATTTATTGTGATGAACAAATGAGATTATGTCTCTGAAAGCACTTCTTAAACATAAAACATCACACAGATTTGAGCCATTGTTATCATGACGTCTATGACCATCATCAGGGATTATTATTACCTATGGCGGGCAAAGTATGCGGGGTGAGATCAGTCATTGCTGCAATTTCTGGCTGAAGAGTCTGTGCTGCGGGTGGTAAGGAGGTGAGGGGTTCAAGCACTGGCTCCTTTGTACTCAGGTAGGGAGATTCAGAGGCTGGAAAAGTGCCCTCTGGGAGGCCTGGTTCTGTCCCGGTGGTAAACAAAGACCAGAGTTTGGCTGGGCTAGAATCTCCACAAGGAAATGCTTACATACAAGGAAGAAAGCCACTGGCTTGGGTAGCTAGATTACTTGAAGGATAGAACACCAGTCTGGAATCAGGAAGCTATGAATTTAAATTTAACCTCTGATATTTATAGGCTGTGTGACCTTGGACAAATCACTTAACTTATTTGTGTCAGTTTCCTCATCTATAAAATGAGCATAATAATAACACATTCCTCCCATGGTTGTTGTGTTAATAAAATAAGATAATATTGTAAAGGGCTTCCTTAGCACAGTGTTGGGAGCATAGAAGCACTAAATATATACACCATTATTGTTATTGTTATTATTATTATTTCCTTCTTCCTGTAAAGTAAACAAATTATATCTCAGCTTCTTCCTATCATACAGCCTGACACAGAAATAGGCAAACTGGATGGAAGTGGAGGCTATCGGTAAGGCCTCACCTTCCAAAGAGTTTTTCATTTATTCTTTTGATGGGATTTGGTACCCAGAGGAGTTTGAATGACAGGCTTGCATTTCAACAGGAGAAAGGAGACATTTTCCCAAGTTTTATCTTAGATTTATGCCTTATCCTTTCCCCTTGTACCCAAAGAATGGAAGTACCAAACCTGGAGTCAAGAAGACCCGGTTTCAAATCCAACCTCAGACTTTTAGGAGCTTTGTGAGCCTATGCAACTTCTCTCATTTTCCTCCTCTATAAAAATGAGAGTAACAGTGGCATCTATCCCATAGGACTATGGCAAAAAGTGAATGAAATCTTGTATGTCAATGATTGGCCCAACAAAGCATTAGAAATGCTTTTCCCCTTCCCCTTTGTTTCTAGTCTTTTTATAAGAAGGAAAATTTCCTGAAGGAATCTGGGAGGAGATGGATTTGGGAATGAAGGTCATGTCACAAACAAAAGAAATAAATGATTTGAAGTCTTTTTTTAGAAACCACTCTGATACAAGTTAGAAGCCATTATTACCTAGTGGGGCAATGGGTGACCCCTGTCCAGGATGTCCAGCTTCAGGATCCAGGGGACCCTAGAAAGAAAAAGAATTCAACCCCAAATCCCTGCTGACTCTAGTTCTTCCACTGCCCGCATGTCCCAGAGTTGGGGTGTCTCCATCACTCCTATTCCTATGAGAAGAATATCCTCCCCATCTAGTCATCCACCTCACCCCCTGCCTGGCCACTTTCCCCTCTTACACATATATAGCTGACCTGGCAAACATGTGAAAACTATCCAACCTGAGTCAGGCAACACCATTGACTCAGGCCACCTCTAGGA
>NW_025356859.1:0-1249 GCF_016433145.1 Gracilinanus agilis | reverse complement strand
AAATTCTTTCCTTTCCCAGAGATCTGACAAGTATACTATTCTGTGTTCACTTAATTTATTTATAGTTTCCCTCTTTATATTCAAGTCATTCACCCATTCTGAATTTATCTTGGTGTAGGGTGTGAGATGTTGATCTAAACCTAATCTCTCCCATATTGTTTTCCAAATTTCCCAGCAGTTTTGTCAAATAGTGGATTCATGTCCCAAAAGTTGGGCTCTTTGGGTTTATCATACATTGTCTTGCTGATGTCATTTACCCCAAGACTATTCCACTGATCCTCCTCTCTGTCTCTTAGCCAGTACCATATTGTTTTGATGACTTTCTGCTTTATAGTATAGTTTAATATCTGGTACTGCTAGGCCCCCTTCCTTCACATTTTTTTTCATTATTTCCCTTGATATTCTTGATCTTTTGTTATTCCAAATGAAATTTGTTATAGTTTTTTCTAATTCAGTAAAGAAGTTTTTTGGTAGTTTGATAGGTATGGCACTAAATAGGTAAATTAATTTGGGTAGAATTGTCATTTTTATTATGTTAGCTCGTCCTACCCATGAGCAACCAATGGCTTTCCAGTTGTTTAGATCCAGTTTTATTTGTTTGGAAAGTGTTTTATAGTTGTTTTCATATAATTGCTGTGTTTGTTTTGGTAGGTATATTCCTAGGTATTTTATATTGTCTAGGGTAATTTTAAATAGTGTTTCTCTTTCTACTTCTTGCTGCTCTAGTGTGTTGGAAATGTATAGAAATGCTGATGATTTATGTGCATTTATTTTGTATCCTGCAACTTTGCTAAAGTTGTTGATTATTTCTACAATATTCTTAGTTGATTCTTTAGGATTTTTTAAGTATACCATCATATCGTCTGCAGAGTGATAGCTTAGTCTCCTCGTTGCCTATTTTGATACCTTCAATTTCTTTTTCTTCTCTAATTGCTACTGCTAGTGTTTCTAGTACTATGTTGAATAATAGAAGTGATAATGGGCATCCTTGTTCCACTCCTGATCTTATTGGGAAGGCTTCTAATTTATCCCCATTGCATATAATGCTTGTTGATGGTTTTAGGTATATACTGTTTATTATTTTTAGGAAAGGTCCTTCTATTCCTATGCTTTTCAGTGTTTTCAATAGGAATGGATGCTGCATTTTGTCAAAGGCTTTTTCAGCATCTATTGAGATAATCATGTGATTTTTGTTTGATAGACTGTTGATATGGTCAATTATGTGGATGGTTTTCCTAAAGTTGAACCA
>NW_025356858.1:0-1260 GCF_016433145.1 Gracilinanus agilis | reverse complement strand
TTGGAATACGATATTCAGAAAGGCAAGAGAGCTGGGCCTGCAACCACGGATCAACTACCCATCAAAATTGACTATATATTTCCAGGGGAAAGTATGGGCATTCAACAAAATTGAAGAATTCCAGGTATTTGCACAGAAAAGACCAGGGCTAAATGGAAAGTTTGATATTCAACCACAAAAATCGAGAGAAACATGAAAAGGTAAATAAGATACAGAGGGGAAAGAAAGAAAACTTATAATTTTTAAATTTACCTTTTTAAGGGCCTCAGTGAGATCTAATTATCTGTATTCCTATGTAGAGAAATGTTATATATAATTCTCTGTAGTGAATTCTATTCACTATTATAATATTCGTAATTTTAGTAATAAGAAGAATAATTCACAGGGTGAGGGTGGAACACTAAATAATCTAAGATGGCATGGGGGATGGGAAAGAGGAGGTGAATAGCAGGGGACACCAAGAGAAACCTGAGTGAATAAGAAAATAGAATATTCTATTTCACACAAAGAGGGCATGGGAGGGAGAGGGGACAAATACTATTATAAGAAGGAGAGGAAGAGAGCATTAAGAGGTAATAATCAAACCTTACTCTCATTGTAATCAACCCGGAGAGGGAAGAGTAGCTATACTATCCATTGGGACATAAAACTCTTATCTAACCCTTCTGAGAAAGTTAGAAGGGATAAACCAAGGGGAGCAGGGGAGTGGGGAGGTAAAAAAAGGGAGGGGTAAATGGGGAGGGAATTAATAAGGCCTTTAAAAACAAAAAGAGGGGGGAAAAATAAGGGAGGGGGTAGAAAGGGAAGTTAATCAAGGGAGGGGATAAGGGATAGGGTCTTAATAGCAAACCACTGGTTTTAAAGGAAATAGTTTAAGGAGAAGGGGTAGGAATGGGGGAGGATTTGAAAATGTCAGCAAATGCACAACTGATGATTATAACTCTGAATGTGAATGGGATGAACTCGCCCATAAAACGGAAGCAAATAGCAGAGTGGATTAGAAACCAAAATCCCACCATATGTTGTCTACAAGAAACACATATGAGGCGGGTGGACATACACAAGTTTAAGGTTCAGGGTTTGAGCAAAATCTTTTGGGCGTAAAAAAAAAAAAAAAAAAAAAAAAAAAAAAAAAAAAAAAAAAACAAAGCCAAAGTAAAAATAGATATGATTAAAAAAGACAGGGAAGGTCATTACATCCTGATTAAAGGCAGTATAAACAATGAGGAAATAACACTGCTCAATATATATGCACCAAGT
>NW_025356857.1:0-1812 GCF_016433145.1 Gracilinanus agilis | reverse complement strand
TGGCAGCTCTGTAAATTTATTAGCCCTGTTCTCAGAGCTCTCATGACCTTGATTGGACTTGGGGCCATTTTCCCAGAGCCTCGGGGCTCACTCTGTGCAGGTTGCCATTAGCTCACAAGGGGCTTTGTGACAATACCAAGCACAAAGGTGCAATTAAGTTCATTCATGGCCTGTATTTCTTCCTTAACTATTAACCCCTCTGAGCCAGTCTCCAGGCTCTAACACATGCTAGAGGCACAGTAAACAGGCTAACATTTACTCAAGGCCTTTGTTGAGCACTTCAGATAATGGGATGCCCTGCATCTCTGATAAGGGCCAGCAGGCAATTACTGAGGCCTAGAATAGGCCCTACAACAGAGCCTGATGAGCTGGAGAGCGTCCAGAACAAGAGCAAGGGGTTGTGGGAGTGGGCTGGAGTACAGCTGGGAAGGTGGTGGACCTCGAGATAATGCCATATGAAAAGCAATTGAAAGAACTTGGAATGTTTAACCAGGGCAAGAGAAGACTTAGTGGGGGACACGAGAGCTGTCTTCAAGGGTTTGAAGAGCTGCCATGTGGAAGAGGGATTAGGTTTGTCCTGATTGGCCTCAGAGGACAGAACTAGGCACAGTGGGGGGAACTTACAGAGAGGCAAATTTCAGCTCACTGTGAGGAAAGACATTGTGATAATTCAAACAAACTCTAAATGGAATGGGTTGCCTGGAGAGGTAGTTGGTTATTCCTTTTTGGAGGGCCCGGAGCAGAAGCAAGATGCCCACTCATCAGGGATGTCCTAAAAGGGATTCTTTTCCAGGTGTGGGCTGAACTCAATGGCCTCTGAAGGCAATTTCAGCTCTGTGGTTCTGTGAACTGTGTGAAAGTGAAGGGGTATCATTTTCTAATTTTGTCCCACATGCTAGAAGGGAGATTTCTTTGGAGCCTGAGCTCCCTTAGCTCTTAGAATCATTGAATCCCAGAACTGGTGCTAGAAACAGCCTCACTTTACAGAGGAGGAAACTGAGAGTCAGAAAAGAGAAGTGACTTCTTCAAAGTCACACAGGCAGTAAGTGGGTAGAGCTGAGATTCTAACCCAGGTGCTCTGGTTCCAGATCCAGTGCTTTTCCCACTGGCTAAAACCAAGAGATAAACACAGTGTCCTGCTGCTGGTAGGGCTATGGCCTTCAAGATCAGAGCCCACAGAAAGTCCTGATGGGCCCAAGAAGAAGTCAGTCAGACTTTAGACAAATGAATGGCTTCGTAAAAGGGGGCACCTGACCTGGCTGGAGCACTGTCGCTCAGTTATTCCTCTGGAACAGGGAAGAGGAATCCCTGAGATATGAGCTTATTCAAAGCACAAGTGACTTGTTCCAAAGGTAGTCAGGAGATGGACTATGGGAAGGCCAGGGCCTAAGCTACTACGAGGCTAGGCAACATGACAAAGTGTCTCGAGTGCAAAACTTGGAGCTGGAAAGACAGTTCCAATCTCACCTCTGCCATTTGGCTTCATGATTCTGAATGATAATACCAGGGACCTTTATGTCACTGGGTTAGGAGACTCAAACTCTAAAATGATCTCAAAATGCCCATGACTATGATTATTTTCATTGCACACCAAGATGTTTTTGAGTCCTTCGGAAAAGCTAACCTTTTGGTCCCCAAGAATTCACTTTTCCCTTCTTCACTAGAGGAGGCTGATTTAAATTCTTAGCACGTGGGCCACAGTTCCTTGTAGGAGTAAAGGCCAGTCTTCCCCTTGCCTTGTCCAAGTTTGATTTCCAAAATGCTGGGCCTACTCTTTCCTAGATCCTCCCAGCTTCTTAACTTGTCTCTCTC
>NW_025356856.1:0-6821 GCF_016433145.1 Gracilinanus agilis | reverse complement strand
TAAGATCAGGAGTGAAACAAGGATGCCCATTATCACCTCTATTATTCAACATAGTACTAGAAACACTAGCAGTTGCAATTAGAGAAGAAAAAGAAATTGAAGGTATCAAAGTGGGCAAGGAGGAGACTAAGCTATCACTCTTTGCAGATGATATGATGGTCTACTTAAAAAATCCTAGAGAATCAACTAAGAAGCTGGTAGAAATAATCAACAACTTTAGCAAAGTTGCAGGATACAAAATAAATGCACATAAATCATCAGCATTTCTATACATCTCCAACACACTAGAGCAGCAAGAAGTAGAAAGAGAAACACCATTTAAAATCACCCTAGACAATATAAAATACTTAGGAATCTATCTACCAAAACAAACACAGCAATTATATGAAAACAACTACAAAACACTTTCCAAACAAATAAAACTGGATCTAAACAATTGGAAAGCCATTGATTGCTCATGGGTAGGACGAGCTAACATAATAAAAATGACAATTCTACCCAAATTAATTTACCTATTTAGCACCATACATATCAAGCTACCAAAAAACTTCTTTACTGAATTAGAAAAAACTATAACAAATTTCTTTTGGAATAACAAAAGATCAAGAATATCAAGGAAATAATGAAAACAAAACTGTGAAGGAAGGGGGCCTAGCAGTACCAGATATTAAACTAAACTATAAAGCAGCAGTCATCAAAACAATATGGTACTGGCTAAGAGACAGAGAGGAGGATCAATGGAATAGACTTGGGGTAGATGACATCAGCAAGACAGTGTATGATAAACCCAAGGAGCCCAACTTTTGGGACAAATAGTGAATCCACTATTTGACAAAAACTGCTGGGAAATTTGGAAAACAATATGGGAGGGATTAGGTCTAGATCAACATCTCACACCCTATACCAAGATAAATTCAGAATGGGTGAATGACTTGAATATAAAGAGGGAAACTATAAATAAATTAAGTGAACACAGAATAGTATACTTGTCAGATCTCTGGGAAAGGAAAGACTTTAAAACCAAGCAAGAGTTAGAGAAAATTACAAAATGTAAATTAAATGGTTTTGATTATATTAAACTAAAAAGGTTTTGTACAAACAAAAACAATGTAGTCAAAATCAGAAGGGAAACAACAAATTGGGGAAAAATCTTTATAACGAAAAACTCTGACAGGGGTCTACTTACTCAAATATACAAGGAGTTAAAGCAATTGTATAAAAAATCAAGCCATTTCCCACTTGATAAATGGGCAAGAGATATGAATAGGCAATTTTCAGGTAAAGAAATCAAAATTATCAATAAGCACATGAGAGAGTGTTCCAAATCTCTAATAATTAGAAAAATGCAAATCAAAACAACTCTGAGGTATCACCTCACACCTAGCAGATTGGCTAAAATGAAAGAAGGGAAGAGTAATGAATGTTGGAGGGGATGTGGCAAAATTGGACATTAATGCATTGCTGGTGGAGTTGTGAACTGATCCAGCCATTCTGGCTGGCAATTTGGAATCATGCTCAAAGGGCTATAAAGAATGCCTGCCCTTTGATCCAGCCATACCATTGCTGGGTTTGTACCCCAAAGAGATCATAGATAAACAGACTTGTACGAAAATATTTATAGCTGCTCTTTTCGTGGTGGCAAAGAACTAGAAAAGGAGGGTATGTCCTTCAATTGGGGAATGGCTGAACAAACTGTGGTATATGCGGGTGATAGAATACTATTGTGCTAAAAGGAATAATAAACTGGAAGAATTCCATGTGAACTGGAAAGACCTCCAGGAACTGATGCAGAGTGAAAGGAGCAGAGCCAGAAGAACACTATACACAGAGACTGATATACTATGGTAAAAGCGAATGTAATGGGCTTCTGTACCAGCAGCAATGCAATGACACAGGACAGCTCTGAGGGATTTATGGTAAAGAACGCTACCCACATTTAGAGGAAGGACTGCAGGAGAGGAAACATATAAGAAAAACAACTGCTTGAATGAATGGGTCGGGGTGGACATGATTGAGGGTGTGGACTCGAAACTACCACACCAATGCAACTACCAACAATTTGGAAATAGGTCTTGATCAAGGACACATGACAAAACACAAGGACACATGGAAATGTGCATCGGCCATGGTTGGGGGGAGTGCAGGGGGTGAAGGGGAAAGTAGGAGCATGAATCATGTAACCATGTTAAAAATGAATATTAATAAATGTTTAAAAAAAGCTAAATGAAAGCAAGAGAAAGAAGAATGCGTTGGGAGGAGTGGTGAGGGAAGAATAGAATGGGATAAATTATTGCACAAAAGAGGCAAGAAAATGTTTTTATGGTAGAGGGGAAGATCAGGGAGGTGGGCAGAGAAGCACATGAAATTTACTTTCTTTAAAATTAACTCATTGAAGAAGAACATATACAATCAATTTGGTGTAGAAATCTATTTTACCCTACTAGAAAGTAGGTGGGGAAAAGAAGTAGGCCTAATAGAAAAGAGGGCAAATTGGGGGAGTTAGTGGTCAGAAATGAAACAGAGGTTAATAGGATAGATAGAGATGTTGTGGGGTGGTAGAGGTGAATCCCCAGGGTTTGGGAAGGATACCTTTTACAAGAATGCAAGACTCCAAATCTTAGTTTAAAAATAAAAAGAGAAATGTATTAATTTAAAAAGTAATGTTGAATATGGCTAGGAGGATAGTATGGGTGGAAGTATGTATGTATCATAGTCTGATGAAAGGCTACTCCCAGAATCTGTCAATTCTGGGGATTATATACTTTTTACAATAGTGGGGACATGATGCTCTGTCATGTTGAGGATGTGATTCTAGAGTGCTAAACACTCAGGCATTCTGTAGGAGAGTTGGTCATCTGACTGATGTCTGCCTGAAGACCCTCATAGTTTAGGGGACAGACGAATGCCTAAGATACAGCCTGATGCTATTGAGGTATAGCCTGAAAGTGCATCTCTATATCCATCTCAAATCTAAAGGACAATGCAAGGATGATAATAATCTCAGGATCTTATAGAAACTATCAGATTTTTTTGGGTTAGGAGTTACAAGGACAGAAGGAAGCGAAGGAATTTCCCTGCTCACAGTTTGCCTGAGTTTTGAGGTTGCAATTCCCATGCCAGTAACATAGAGTATCATGATAGTGTAATTTTTTAACAAGTCTTGAATAAAAGCCCCATTTCTCATATATAGAGAAAAATGAATCTGATATATAAGAATATATCATTCCCCAGGTGATATAAGGTCAAAGGATATGAACAGGTAGTTCTCATGCAAAGTAAAGCTCTTTATAGTCATTATTAATTAGAGAAATGCCAAGTAAAACAACTCTGAGGTACTACCCATACCTATCAGAATGGCGATTTTGACTTAAAAGGAAAAATGACAAAATTTTGAGAGAATATGGGAAAATTGAGACACTAATGCTCTGATGGGGGAGTTGTGAACTGATTCAGCCATTCTGGAAAACAATTTGGACCTTTGTCCAAAGAACTATGAAAGAGTATATATACTTTGACCCAGCATTACCATTACTAGATATGTATCCTAAAGAGTTAAAAACAAAAAAGAGAAAGAAGTATATTTACAAAAATATTTAAAGCAGCTCTTTTAATGGGGGAAAAATTGGAAAGAGGGGATAACCATGAATTGAGGAATGGCTGAGTAAGTTATAGTATGTGATTGTAATGAAATACTGTTGTCCTATTGGAAATGAGGAGCAGAAGAAACTCAGAAAAACCTTGGAAGACTTAAATGAATTAATGCAGAGTGAAGTGAACAAAACTAGAACATTATACAAAGTGACAGGGACACTGTACAATGAACAACTGTGAACAACTTAGCTATTCTCAGCAATACAATGATTTAAAACAATCCCAAAAGACTCATGATAAAAAATGTCACCAGCTCCCAGAAAAGGAGCCAAAGAATCTTTTCTTTTAACTTCATTTCTTAATTTTTTGTGCATGTTTCCTACCATGAAAGGATTAATATAAAAATATTTTAGATGATTTCATATGTAAAATTGATATGAGATTGCTTACTATATGGGTGGGACATGGAGATAATTTAAGATTCACAATTATTTTTAAAATTTTGGAAATTGTTTTTACATATAAGTGGAAAATTAAATTAAAAAG
The DNA here is from genome assembly GCF_016433145.1 of Gracilinanus agilis. Classification (NCBI taxonomy): domain Eukaryota; kingdom Metazoa; phylum Chordata; class Mammalia; order Didelphimorphia; family Didelphidae; genus Gracilinanus; species Gracilinanus agilis. The sequence continues at coordinate 2,684 of NW_025356856.1, read as the reverse complement.
TAAAAAAAAAACAAAAAATATTAAAGATATCACTGATTATGATCCTCCATCATTCTACAGTCATGGTAGACATTGTGTGCTTTCTCTATAGTCTTATTCACATACAGTGACATAATTAGAAAGTTCTTTGCCCAATGTAACACCATATTTTAAGCTTCTATTCTACTTCTCTGTTATCTGCTTGATAGGTAAGAATCATCAGAACACTCAGCATTGAAGAAAAAATCACTATCTGAAATACCTAAATTATTATAAGTTGTCATAAACCTAGAAATTTCTGAAAGGGGAATGGAATTCAAAGCCTTACTTGTTAAATTGTCTCCCCCCTCAAATGGATAGTTAGAAAAAGAGATGACTTATTTAATGGGTAAGTTAAAGATTTTTTAGTCCTGCAGTGTTCCTGAAGTAACCTCCTTCCCAAATGCCAATGATACTAATTGGCTGATGGTAGAGATTCCAATAGATCTTGCAAGACTTTTTACCCCAAACAGCATCATTCCCAGAGACAGTTAGCAAAGCACCATTTAAATTCAATGACTCAAGTAGAATTCTGGTAAAAGTATAAGGAGAGGAATAATGGGAAACTTTTAGTGCTATTTTCATTTAACAAGCCATTCATAAGTCCAAAGACTTATGAGGAGAACAAAAACTACCAACTGGTATTTCTCTTTTCTTATAGTCAGAATGTATTAGCATCTAACAATTCATTTAAAAAAAAGCAAGAGCAGAAAAATTCTGAGATTAAGCCAAGAGAGCAATGGCAGAACTTGCTCATCTTCCTACATGGAGGAGATAACACCTTAACTGAGCACTCTAGCTGAAATCAAAAGTTGGAAGCAGAGAGGTATTACATTATCTCGTGCCCATTGGAAGCATGCCTGATAGTGAACAACAGATATGCAATGCTAAGTACCAACTGTTCTTGAAAAGCAAGGAATAATTCTGGACAGAGACCACAATTCTTAGGGAGAATTCAGGTTCTGTAGAAACTGTACACACATCTGTGATGAAACACTCAAATCCAGTAAGGTGAAGGTCTCTTGGGAGCAGTATATAAAAAGTAATCACATCCTTTGAAAGGCAAGTTAGCCTTTTACATGTTCACATTGACCACAGATGGATCCACTTGTGTGTGTCATTACATATGAATGACCAAAATATTGAAGTTCCCTACACGTGTACTCTTGTAAATACATACCTAATCCCCAGAAGGACCACACGTTCTCTTTGTTTGCTTTAAGAAATTGTCCCCCATTTTAATGGGGAAAGTGTTTTATTATTAATTTTCTTATATGCTACTTTAGTAAATGCCTGTGCTCTGGATTATTCTTTCAATGACTTGTGGTAGTTATCCTGTTTTAAATAAATGCAAGCCAGTAGAGTAATGTAAAGCTATGTTAGCTTTGCCTAAGAGACCCACATAGTATTTGAAGAGAACCTTCAGGGACTACACTCATACAGACATAAGAATACTTCAGTGCATGAGAATTTGTTTTAAATATTTCATTTTGCCAATATTATAAATAGAAAAATATTTGATTAACAGCGGCAGTTTGGTATGACACATTTTTCACTGTCATTTGCCAAGTTCATTAATATCGTCCATCATATTCAAACGCACATACAAATACATGTTTTTCAGCAAACATATGCAACCTTATACTTTAGACAAAATTGTGAAGAAATTGAAAAGGAATTTCTAGAAGCATTTTAAAAATTATTCTCTGACACTTTTGCTCTAGGTTAACTTTCATATGCCCCTTGAATTTCTGTAATAAATAATGACTTATTCTCAATTCTTGAGTTGAAGTAGAAAAGCAGAATTCTATTCTGAACAGAACACTGAATTAGAATTCAGAAGCCCTCGGTTCTATTCCTGGCTCTGTAATTCACTAATTTTTTGACCTAGGTCATATACTATATTTCCTAACACTCAAATTCTTCAGAATTATGTTATAAGATCTCTGAAGTTTCTTCTAACTAAAAAAATATCTAGAACTCTTCTGTTTGAGTTTTAAATTTGAATTCAATTCTAAAAATATAAGCACTTACATTTTTTCCTTCATGCATTTTAATTTCCAGCCAAACTTGGCTTACTTTCTGTTATACATGCTTGGAACTGTATCTGCTGTTTATGCCTTGGCATAGATTGTCTTTTAGACATGTAATTCCTTCCTTTTTCTCCTAAGAAAAACTATTAGCATCCCTAGATTCTTTCAAGAACCAACTGATGTACCATTACCTATAGGAAAACTTTCTTGATCTCTTCATTTGTTAATTTATGTCTCCATTCTTCAAATTAAAAATATATAATAATCTGCTCACATGCTGTATCCTTCAAGTAGAATGTTTCTTCAAGAAAGGGACCGCTTTTTGTTTTGTCTTTGATATCCAAGAACATAGCAAGATGTCATTCATTATTCATTATACCTGTTCTCTAAATGTCTGGTTTGTTTGCATTGGATTGACAGGGGTAAAGATGGGGAAGAAATTAGGCTAAAAATGCAATCTAGGTATGAAGTAAGGAAGGCCTAAAGGAGGATGGCCATCTGAATGCAGAGAATGTTGTGTAACATATGCTATAAACTGAATTTGATGTTATTTGGTAATTAATTATCTAAGGGGAGTGAGAGAAAGGTAAACGTATGAAGCTGAGGGCACAAATGTAGTTAATTGATATATAT
>NW_025356855.1:0-3204 GCF_016433145.1 Gracilinanus agilis | reverse complement strand
AAGAAAGAAAGAAAGAAAGAAAGAAAGAAAGAAAGAAAGAAAGAAAGAAAGAAAGAAAGAAAGAGAGGAAGGGAGGGAGGAAGAATAAAACAAATCAAGAGAAGAAAAATAGAAATTAAATATCTCACTGGAAAATAAATATTGATTAAGTATATATCTAACCATTAATCAATTAAGCTTACTATGTGCTAGGCACTGAGAATACAAAGATAAACATAAATTAGGTCCTGCTCTTCAGGTATTTACAATCTAACTACGAAAGAGAACACCTACATATAAAAGTATATGCAGAATAAATAACAAGGGGATGGAGGGAGAGAGGAAAAGTGCTAGCAGCTGAAGGAATCAGGGAAGACTTCCTGTAAGAGGTAGCATTTGAACAAAACAAGGAATTCTAAGAATTGGGGCTGAAGAGGGAATGTGTTCCAGGTTATTGGGGACAGTCAGTGCAGAAATGCAGAGATAGGAAATTGAAAGTCATGTTAACAAGACCAGATTGAATCAACCACAATATTTGTAAACAGGAATAAAGTATCTTAAGCCTAGAAAGGTAGATTAGTGTTATGTTGTGAAGAGCTTTAGATACCAGAGAGATGATCCTTAAAATAACAGGGAAGTATGAAAGTTTATTGAGTCAGGAAATGACATGATCTGACTTGCACTTTCAGAAAATCACTATGTGCCAGGCACTGTACAAGGCATTGGGGATTCAAAGACAAAAACAAAGCATCCTTTACCTTCAAGAAGGTTACATTCTACTGGAGAGAGGGGGAAACATCCACAGAAAATTAAATATAAAATATATTCAAGGTAATTTGGGGAAAGGTGCACTAGCAACTAGATGGATCAGAACAGGGGTCCTGTGGGAAGGGGGAATCTGAGCTGAGCCCTATAGGAAGCCAGAGACTTAAGGCAGAAATGGAGAAGAAATGTATTCTAGAAATAGGGGACAGATTATGTAAAGATATGGAGGTGGGAGATGGAATGTTTTATGTATAAGGGAGCAACCAGGTTATTGCATGAGGAAGAATAATCTACCTCAACCTGCAAAGATTAATTTGAGTTTCTAACTGAGCAACATATAATTCATCATTAGAATCCCAGAAAAAGCCTAAAGTAAATAACAACCAATATTTTCTGGTGGTGATGTTTTAGCCAGTTCTATATCACAGTTGGGGAAATAGTAAGCAAACTTAAGTCACTTTATCTTTAGTTTCTGTATCCTTCACAGAATCCTTTACTAGAAGACAGGGATTGGTACTGGTCCTTCTCTCTGACCTCTCTCTGTCTCTATCTATCTGTCTGTCTGTCTCTCTCTCTCTGTTCTCCCCACCCCCCTTGAATCCTTAGCACCTAGGACAGTGCCTGCCTGACACACTTGATAAATGGGTGTTGAATTGAATTAAACTAAGGGCAAAAATTGTTTTGTTTTTTGTCTTTATACATTTTATTTGAAAGCCCAGATGGCACGGGTTCGAGTCTGGCCTCTGACACATAAAGGTTTTGTGATCCTGAGCAAATCACTTAACTCCTCAATATTCTAGGCAACCTTCTTACACTAAAGTGTGGAGAAGATGCCAACCAGCATTTGTAGAGTCAGATTTCTCACCAGGAAGTTCCACATACCAGTGAAATCACATACCCAGGCCCTATACCACTTATCTTCACACAGTAGGTGCTTAATAGATACTCACTTTATTTAATTTCTTTATGTTGTTGTTTCTTTGTGACCTCATTTGGGGTTTTCTTGGCAAAGATACTGAAATGGTTTGCTTTTTCCTTCTCCAGCTCATTTTACAGATGAAGAAACTGAAACAAACAGGGTAAAGTGACTTGCCCAGAGTCACACAGCTAGTGTCTGAGGCCAGATCTAAACTTAGATCTTCCTGAGTACAGATCCAGTGCTCTATCCATTTTGCCACCTAGCTGCTCCTGCTTTATAAAAGACATTTTATATCCAGGAGGCCTCTGATTTTCAGGGAGGCAAGCCAAGCATTATCCACTTTACAGATGAGGAAAATTGAGGTAAGTAATTCAACTAAATTTTCAGTTGGTAAATATGTAAGCCAGGGTCCTCTCGTAACCCAACTGCCTCCATGGACAATAACTGTTAGAGACCTCTTGTGTGTCCTTAGAAAAATCACTTCATTTCTCCGGGGCTCAATTTTGATCCCCGTTTACTTTAAAGGACTGGGATTGGGTGACTGGTTTACAAGGTACCTCCTGCCTTTAATCTTACAACTTGATGAAACAAGCTCCTGGTTTCCAGTGAATTCTGCTATATTACAAGGAAAGTCCCTAAATGAAGCCTGATCTAATCATGGCCTGGTAAGAACACAGCTACTCTCTGGTCCTTTCCTTCTTCACCCAGGTCTAGCCCAGCCTGGCCTCTGCACTTAAGTCTTAGACTTTTCTCACCGACCCTCGAGAGGGCTATAGTTTCCAAAGTGTCCACTGTCCTCTTATGTTAACTCTCTTCTCGTATCCAGACAGGACTTGATCATACCCTGATCAAGCACCCAGCACACCAGTCATGGGCAGGCAGGGGCAAAAAAAAAAAGAAGAAAAAGAGCTAGGGGAATTCTCAGCTCCCAACCAGAGGGATTTTCTTCTAGGAAAACATCACAGGGTCCAAAATCTGTATCCAATCTCAGCTCCTGGGCTTCTAGGAGAGTAGGGGAATAACCAGATCACGAGATTTAGAGCTGGGGTAAGGAAGAACCAGGGGTGTCATCTATTCCAAAGCCCTTATTTGGCAAAGGAATAAAACCAGAGAGAGAAAGGGATTTTCCCAAGGTTTCGGAGGGAAGAATTAGCAGTAGAGATTGGAACTCGGGTCTGCTGATTCTTCTTCAAGGGATCTTTGTACAGTATCTCTCCTTTCCACAGATCAAGGCTCCTTTCACAGAAGTTGATAGATTTTGCAGTTAAGGAAGGAGCTTAGCATGGGAATAAAATCAACATATGAATATATTTTTAATTGACCTGAATTTATTTGTTGAATGGCTAAAGCTGTTTCCCACCTGCTACCTACCAGTGACCTGAATCCTGGGTCACACGGGGATTGGTTCTCTCTCCATTTCTCTTTTTCTCTTTCTCTCTCCATTTCTCTTTTTCTCTTTCTCTTTCTTTCTCTCTCTCTTTCACTCTCCTTTTCTTTCTCTTTCTCTCTGTCTCTCTCTTTCACTTTCTCTCTCACTTTCT
>NW_025356854.1:0-2311 GCF_016433145.1 Gracilinanus agilis | reverse complement strand
TCTTTCAAAATGGCCTAACGTTTTACATCATTGTGCCCTTTTGAACAAGAAAGGGGCTGAGCACACTGGGAATAAGATGGTGCTGCAGAAACAGTAGCATTGAAAAGTCACCCTTCCCTAAGATTACAAGGGTTACAAGTTGGTTACAAGAACTTTGAATAAGATTAGGTGGGCAATGCTATTCAATTGGTCCTAGTAAACATCAAAGAAAATAATAAAATATGCTCAAATGAATTAGTCACTTGGATACTGTGATTTTCATATTTGTATTATTGGCAAAATTATTACAGAAAAACTAGGAACTGAAGGGTCTCAAATTATATTCTCATTAAAGTTTTGCTCTAAAGAGCACCTAGATATAGCTGATCATTTGTTTATTTGGGTATGGATTATTCACTTACAAAAATGAATCACATGGAAATATGTTTTGTGTGATAATTCATGAAAAATCCAGATTGAATTGCTTACCAGCTCCAGGAGTGGGGAAGAAAGAGGGGAGGGAGACAATTTGGATCATGTAGCTTTGGAAAAGTTATGTGGAAATTTGTTATTAAAATAAAATAATAAATTAAAGTGCAGTTAGGTAGCACAGCAGATAGAGAGCCAAACCTGGAATCATTAGGACTTGGGTTCAAATATGACCTCAGATACTTCCTAGCTGTATGACCCTGAGTAAGTCACTTAACCCTGGTTTGCCTAGCTCCTACCCTTTTGTCTTAAAGTTGTTACTAAGATAGGAAGTAAGGGTTTATTTATTTTATTTATTTTTTTGCTCTAGCTTTTGTGAGGCTATATAGGTAGCAAGCCATACTTAGAAAATTTGACAAAGGGACAGCTGAGTAGCTAAGTGAATTGAGAGCTAGGTCTAGAGACAGGAGATCCTGGGTTCAAATCTGGCCTCAAACACTTCCTAGCTGTGTGAACCTGGGCAAGTCACTTAACCACCATTGCCTAGCCCTTACTGCTCTTCTGCCTTGGAACCAATACACAGCATTGATTCTAAGACAGAAAGTAAGTGGGTTTTTTTTAAAGAAATGAAAATTTGACATCAAGATTTATATTGCATTCAAAATTCATTTAAAATAAAAACTCATTGTCATGCTGAGTGAAAGACAGATTCGCTGTGCTACTTTTTGAGACTTTTTTTAAAAAGTCACTTATGTGGAAGAAATATGATGTAATGGAAAGAACACTGTCATGGAGGTCAGGAAACCTGATTTCTATTCTTAGTTCTTTTGCCAAATGAATCGTTGAAATACTTTATTGTTAAAGAAGAATATTGGACTAGATAAACTAAAGTTTTCCAATTCTGAAATTCAGTGGTTCCAAAATACAAATTAGCACGGATCTTAGAACATTGCATTAAAGCCTGAGTTGGATCGAATATTTCACTGAACTTGTTGGTTCATTTTTTAAGATTTATGCAACATTTAATGCATAAATGAACGTAGCATAAGGGGCCAGATTCCTTTCTTTGGAGAGATAATACAAAGAATTCAGATAATGCATTGATGGAGCAAAGACTCTGTGACCTGGAAAAGTCCCCTCTCTCTATTATTCTATAATGATCCTGCCTCTTGTGGCTTACATCAGAATGTTTTAGTTAACTGCTACCTCACTAAATCATCAAGGAAATGCTCATTTGCATAAGAAAATGCCAAATAAGTCAAGTTTGTCATGATGTTGACATTGCTATGAACTTCCTAAAACTATTGTAGAGCACACTCAGGCATTGGAATATTTGGTAGGAGGCTACTTTAGGAGAAATGGTTTCTGACCCAAAAAGATAACAAAGACCTAGAATGGACAGGAATGATGAACAAGTGTCCAACTGTGTTAAAAGCTAAAAGCATTTTGATGTCTTTCTAGCTTAAATAAACTCAAGGAATGCTCACTTCAACTTCATAAGAAGGTTTGCAAAAAGCCCTGCATCAATACAGATTTTAATTCCATTGACTTCAAGAGGAACTTTAACTTATATGGAGCATAAAATTAGATCTGAAAAATAGGGTGTAGAGCACAATAATTGATTGGACATTATCGTTTCTGAAAGGAAAAAAATTATGTCCAACCCAGAATATCATGCAATTCACCCAGTACTTGATAAAATAGCACTGCAGTTCCAAAGCCATTTATACATGTGATCTCATGGAGTTGTATCAGTGTAGTATTGGCTATCATTAGCAGGAGCAGTCCTTGACTAGTTCTTTGATGCAAGACTCCTTAAGGCAAAAACCGCATCCTGGAAAATCTCTGTAGCTTCTAGCATTCACATACATACAATATAAGATCTCAAAATGAACAAAACATT
>NW_025356853.1:0-3696 GCF_016433145.1 Gracilinanus agilis | reverse complement strand
AAGGGGAAGGAGAAGGGGAAGGAGAAGGAGAAGGGGAAGGGGAAGGTGATACTGTCCAAATCCCTCATCTGGCTGGATGTGAACTCTGGATACCATTATGTCTTTTCTCTGTCCTGTTTGTAGCACCCATAACTCCCTGGAGCCAGGCAATCCCTTTTACAGAAAAGCCTCTTGGGAGGCTTCGGGGCAGTGTGACCTGTTCTCTAGTCTCACTCTTTTGCCTCCAGATGAGCCCCAAGTCTTGAGGGGGTGATGAAGGGCAGGTAAATAAGCCTTAAATCTTTTCAATAGCTTTTGGGTTGGAGGGAAGGAGTTCAGCATTGTTTTCTTGAGTCGAACCATCTTTCTATGCTGTCAAGGGAAAGAGGGGGCTAAGAGAGGGCTTGGGGGTTGGTCATCCTTGCAGCTGTTTTATCTGGAGAGGAATTTGGGAGATAATCGAGCAAAGTCAAAGAAATCTCAGATTTCTCTATGGCTCAGGCCCTCATCTCTTCCAAGAAACCTGCCCTTATGACTCCCGATCACCGCTGGCTCTCCCTTCTCCCAAATGGTAAAAGACCAACAATGTAGATTCAGAGGAGGTTCCCACTGGCCCATTCAAATTTGTACCAAACCCTCACTTTGCCACACACCCACCAGCAGCTACAGGAGGAGATAATTTAGTTTGCAAAAGCCTGTGGACTTTCATTCACAGTTTCTGGAACCTGAAAATGAAAGCCCAACGCTGGACCTCATCATTCCAGATGTTATTCCATTCTTCCATATAACTCTTTAGTGGCTTGGTACTTTGTCTCCCCATCTGGATTGCCAACCCCTGCATGACACAATGGGTGCTTCACGGAATTTTAAGTTGGCAGAGACCTTAGAGGCTATCCTCTAACTCAGTTCATTTTATAATGCTATTTTCTACACAAGATCCCATCTCCAGACTTTCTGCCTTTGTACAAGCCATCCTCCATGGCTGGAAAGCTCTCCTTCCTCATCCCAACCACATAGAATTGCTAACTCCCTTTCAAGATTCATCCTACTTGAGTTTTTCCTGATCCCTCCAATTCTTAGCGCCTTCCTTTTGAAAATACTTGGCACGTATTCTGACTTTTCTTTGCATGAGTTGTTTTACCACAGCCCAAGGAAACTCCTTGAGGGCAGGAATTGCCTCTTCTTTTTCCCTTTGTAATCCCATTGCCCAATATAGATCTGAGCACATGTTGTGGTTTGTGACCCTGTTTGAAGTTTTCTTGGCAAAGATATTGGAGTGGTTTGCCATTTCTTTCTCCAGCTCATTTTTCAGATGAGGAAACTGAGGTCAACAGAATGAAGTGACTTGTCCAGGGTCACACAGCTAGTAAGAGTCTGAGGATATATTTTAACTCAGGAAGATGGGTCGTCTTGACTCTTAAACCCACTGCATTGCCTAGTTGCCTAGAGCACATACTATATACTTATTGAATGAGGTGAAATCTGAAGCTCAGAGTATTCTCCCTCCTCATCTCTTCTTGCTGCCTCCAAGATGGCACCTTTCTGATTCTCACCAGCTATTAGCTCAATTTCTCTCTTGGAATTTTTTATATGTGCATATATGTATTTTGTATATGTATAGATATATATATATACATATATGTGTCTTTTCTTTCTCATATGGGGCAGCTAGGTGGCGCCATGATGCATAGAGTGCCCAGCCTGGAGTTGGGAAGACTTCCATCTTCCTAAGTTCAAATCCAGCCTCAAGACACTTACTGGCTATGTGGCCCTGAACAAGTCACTTCACCCTGCTTGCCTCAGTTTCCTCATCTGTCAAATGATCCAGAGAAGGAAATGGCAACAACTGTAGTGTCTTTGCCAAGAAAACCCCCAATGGAGTGACTAAGAGTCAGACACTTACTAGTTATGTGACCCATAACAAGTCATTTCACCCTGTTAGCCTCAGTTTCCTCATCTGTCAAATGATCCCAAGAAGGAAATGGAAAACAACTGCAGTGTCTTTGCCAAGAAAACCCCCAATAGAGTGACGAAGAGTCAGACAGTACTAAAATCAAAAGAACAACTGCAAACAAACCCTTCAACTTGGCAGAAGAATATAAGCTTTTTGGGGGCAAAGATTGTCTTTCATTTTTATCTTTATTTCCTTAGAAGCTTTATTTCCTTCACACATTGTGGGGTTTCTAATAAATGTTCAATGAATTACTCAAGGTCATGTAGGTAATAAGGAGCAACAGTGAGATTTGAACCCAGGATCTCTGATTTGGAATCTAGTCTTCTTTCTATTTTGTTATATTGCATTATGTATTCTGTTATAGTATAAAAATTATACGTTGTATTCCATTTCTAGTTGTCTTTTTCCCCACTCCTAAAAAGGAGACCCTCTCCACTCTCGCCATCTCTTAGGCATCATTCTGGACCTAAATTGGAACTCAGCTCCTCTAACTTGCAATCGTAAGCTCTTTCCTGCATCAATCAATGATTAATGGGATAATATTTGTAAAGCACTTAGCATTGAGCATGGCACACTCTAGGCACTTTAATAAATGTTTGTTCCCTTCCAACGTCTTCCCTTCCAGTATTCCTCTCTGTCTTTAGTCTTGTGGCATCGTCGGTGATTAGTTCAGAGCTAAGCATTGTAAAATGTAACTGTGCTTATTAAATGTTGGTCAATTGATTAATTGAGTCAACCCCAGGGTAGCCACAGAATCTTCTTTAAAAAAAGGAAAAAAGAAAGAACAAACGTTATTCATCATCCTGTCATGTTGCCTGAAATTTCACCATTAGTAGAACTTACCAATTTGTCCTTCTTAATAGATCAGAGAGGATGGAAGATTCTCACTCTATCCTCAGCCTTTTTAATTTGGTTGAAGGCTGACCCTGATCATGGAAGACTTATAATGCAGTGACAAATATGTCTAATATGGAGTTGGGATGTGAGTTCAAATTCTAATTCTGCTTTTATAACTCTAGAAGAGGAATTCTTAATCTGGGGCATGTGAACTTATTTTTTTTTCTGTCTTAGTAACAATTCTTTTTATTTTTTGAAAATTTTTATTTAATGAATTAATTTAGAATAATTTTCCATGGTTACATGATTCATGTTCTTTCCCTCTCCTCCTCCTACCCCACCTCCCGTAGCCAATGAGCAGTTCCACTGGGTTTTACATGTGATGTGAACTTATTTTTAAAAAATTTCAATAATTATCTTTTGATGTAATGGGTTTCTTTTATGACTGTATTTTAGTTAATGCATTTAAAAACATGATTCTAAGAGAAGATTCATTCATAGGTTTCACTCGACTGCCCCAGGGATCCAGTGACACCAGAAAAGATTAAGAATATCTACATTACAGTGCAGCTAGATGGCTCAGTGGGTTGAGAGCCAGGCCTAGAGGTCCTGGATTCAGATTTAGCTTCAGAAATTTCCTAGCTGTGTGACCCTGGGCAAGTCACTTAACTCCAGTTGTCCAGCCCTTACCACTCTTCTGCCTTAGAACCTGGACATAGTATTGGTTCTAAGATAGAAGGTAAATGTTTTTTTAAAAAAAAAGAATGTCTAGGTTAGCCTCCCAGCCCTCTGCCCTAAGGTGAGAAAATTGAGGTCAGAGAGATTAAATGCCTTGTCTGAGATCATAGTAAAGCAGCAGTAAATACTCCACTAGTAAATAGCAATTTAAATATTTCTCTAGTAAGTAGTAGTAAGTATTCCACTAG
>NW_025356852.1:0-14567 GCF_016433145.1 Gracilinanus agilis | reverse complement strand
ATATATATGTATGTATGTATGTATAAATATATATACAACTAGAGGGGAGGAAAAGGAGATAATATAAAGAAAAATGGGGAAAAAGACAAAATGGAGCAAATTTATAATCCATTAAGAATTGTGTGAGGCAAACAGGGGAGAAGATCAATACACCAATACACTAGAAGGGTAAAGAGGTTGGAGAGAGGAAATACTTAATACTTAAATGCATTGAAATCAACTTAAAGAGGGAAGAAAAATGAGATCTATTGGGGCAGAGAATTGATTCATGCCCTATAAAGAAGTAGATGAGTAACAAAAGGACTGGTGGGGAGGGAAGCAACACTAGGGAGGGAGGGAGGGTAGCTTAAAAAGACGCTAAAGAAGAATAAGAGGGGAATAAGAAGGGAGAGGGGAGAAAGGGACGTACAATAAGAGAGGGGATCAGGGAACTGATTAAAAAGAAAACACTGGTATAGAAGGAAACAGTGAAAGAAGAAAGGGTAGGACAAGGAGAGAAAATAAAAGTATTTGGGAATACACAGTTGATAATTATAACTCTGAATGTGAATGGAATGAAATCACCCATAAAATGGAAGCAAATAGCAGAGTGGATTAGAAACCAAAATCCTACCATATGTTGTCTACAAGAAACACACATGAGACAGGCAGACACACATAGAGTAAAAAATGAAAGGCTGGAGCAAAATCTATTGGGCTTTAACTGAGAAAAAGAAGGCAGGAGTGGCAATCATGATTTCTGACAAAGCCAAAGTAAAAATAGATCTGGTTAAAAATGATAGGGAAGGTAATTACATCCTGATAAAAGGCAGTATAAGCAATGAAGAAATATCAGTACTCAACATGTATGCACCAAATGGTATAGCATCTAGATTTCTAAAGGAGAAGCTAGTGGAGCTGAAGGATAAAATAGATAGCAAAACTATACTAGTGGGTGACCTCAACCTTCCTCTATCAGACCTAGATAAATCAAACAAAAAAATACATAATAAAGAAATAAGAGAGGTGAATGGAATCCTAGAAAAATTAGAGTTAATAGATATATGGGGAAAAATAAATAGGGACAAAAAGAAATACAACTTTTCAGCAGCACATGGAACATTCACAAAGATTGATGTACTAGGTCATAGAAGCATTGCAAACAAATGCAAAAAATCATAAATAATAAATGCAACCTTATCAGATTATAATGCAATAAAATAGTTATTAACAAGGATACATGGAGAGGCAAACCAAAAACTAATTGGAAATTAAATAATATGATTCTCCAAAATAAGTTAGTTAAAGAAGAAATCATAGAAACAATTAATATATTATTTCATTGAAGGCTATGACAATGATGAGACTTCTTACCAAAACCTATGGGGATACATCCAAAGCAATTCTAAGTGGAAAATTTATATCATTGAGTGCATATATTAACAAGTTAGGGAGGGCAGAGATTAATGAATTGGGCATGCAACTTAAAAAATTAGAAAGCAAACAAATTAAAACCACCCAGATGAAAACTAAATTAGAAATGCTAAAAATCAAAGGAGAAATTAATAAAATAGAAAGCAACAGAACTATTGAATTAGTAAATAAGACTAGAAGATGGCATTTTGAAAAAAATAGATAAAATAGACAAAGTACTGGTCAATCTACTAAAAAAGGAAAGAAGAAAACCAAATTAACAGTATCAAAGATGAAAAGGGAGACTTCACCTCTAATGAAGGGGAAATTAAGGCAATCATTAACAACAATTTTGCCCAATTATATGACATGATAAGCAAAGAAGGAGTCCTACCAAATTCCTTTTATGACACAAATATGGTACTGATTCCAAAGCCAGGCAGACCAAAAACAGAGAAAGAAAACTACAGACCAATCTCCCTAATGAACAAAGATACAAAAATCTTAAATAGAATACTAGCAAAAAGACTCCAGCAAGTGATCATGAGGGTTATCCATCATGATCAGGAGGGATTTATGCTAGGAATGCAAGGATGGTTCAACATTAGGAAAACCATCCACATAATTGACCATATTAACAACAAGCTAACAAACAAAAATCACATGATTATCTCAATAGATGCTGAAAGTCTTTGACAAAATACAACACCCAATCCTATTGAAAACACTAGAAAGTATTATTCCTATAGTATATATCTAAAACTATCAACAAGCACCATATGCAATGGGGATAAATTAGAAGCCTTCCCAATAAGATCAGGCATGAAACAAGGATGCCCATTATCACCTCTATTATTTAACATTGTACTAGAAACACTAGCAGTAGCAATTAGAGAAGAAAAAGAAATAAAAGGCATTGAAATAGGCAATGAGGAGTCCAAGCTATCCCTCTTTGCAGATGATATGATGGTCTACTTGAAAAATCCTAGACAATCAACTAAAAAGCTAGTGGAAATAATCGACACTTTAGTAAAGTTGCAGGATACAAAATAAATGCACACAAATTATCAGCATTTCTATATATTTCCAATACATCTCAGCAGCAAGAGTTAGAAATACAAATACCCTTTAAAATCACCTTAGACAATATAAAATACTTATGAATCTATCTACCAAAACAAACATAGGAATTATATGAACACAACTACAAAACACTTTCCAAACAATTAAAACTAGATCTAAACAATTGGAAAAACATTGACTGCTCATGGATAGGACGAGCTAACATAATAAAAATGAACATTCTGCCCAAACTAGTTTACTAATTTAGTGCCATACCTATCAAACTACCAAGAAAATTTTTTACTGAATTAGAAAAAACTATAACAACATTCATTTGGAATTACAAAAGATCAAGAATATCAAGGGAAATAATGAAAAAAATGTGAAGGAAAGTGGCCTAGCAGTAACAGATATCAAGCTATACTATAAAGCAGTGGTCATCAAAACAATATGGTATTGGTTAAAAGACAGAAGGGTGGATCAGTGGAATATATTTGGCATAAGTGATGTCAGCAAGACAGTCTATGATAAACCCCAAGAGTCCAACTTTTGGGACAAAAATCCACTATTTGACAAAAATTGCTGAGAAAATTGGAAAACAATATGGGAGAGATTAGGTTTAGATCAACATCTCACACCCTACACCAAGATAAATTCAGAATAGGTGAATGACTTGAATAAAAAGAAGGAAACTATAAGTAAAATAGATGAACACAGAAGAGAATACTTGTCAGATCTCTGGGAAAGGAAAGATTTTAAAACTAAGCAAGAGTTGGAAAAAATTATAAAATGTAAAATAAATAATTTTGATTATATTAAATTAAAAAGGTTTTGTACAAACAAAAACAATGTAGTCAAAATCAGAAGGGAAACAATAAATTGGGAAAAAATCTTTATAACAAAAAACTCTAAGAGTTCTAATTACTCAAATATACAAGGAGCTAAATCAATTGTATAAAAAATCAAGCCATTCCCCAATTGATAAATGGGCAAGGGACATGACTAGGCAATTTTTAGATAAAGAAATCAAAACTATCAATAAGCACATGAGAAAGTGTTCTAAATCTCAAATAATTAGAGAAATGCAAATCAAAACAACTCTGAAGTACCACCTCACACCTAGCAGAATGGCTAAAATGAAAGAAGGGGAGAGTAATGAATGTTGGAGGGGATGTGGCAAAATTGGGACATTAATGCATTGCTGATGGAGTTGTGAATTGAGCCAACCATTCTGGAGGGCAATTTGGAACTATGCCCAAAGAGCGCTAAAAGATTGCCTGTTCTTTGATCCAGCCATACTATTGCTGGGTTTGTACCCCCAAAGAGATCATAGAGAAAAGGACTTGTACAAAAATATTTATAGCTGCACTCTTTATGGTAGCAAAAAATTGGAAAATGACGGTTATGCCCGTCAATTGGGGAATGGCTGAACAAATTGTGGTATATGCTGGTGATGGAATACTATTGTGCTCTAAGGAATAATAAACTGGAAGAATTTCATGTGAATTGGATGAGCTCCAGGAATTGAGGCAGAGTGAAAGGAGCAGAACCAGGAGAACATTGTACACAGAGACTGATACACTGTTGTAAAATCTAATGTAATAGACTTCTATACTATCAGCAATGCAATGACCCAGGACAATTCTGAGGGATTTATGGTAAAGAACGCTACCTACATTGTAGTACAGAGAGAGGGGGTCATGATAGTTTTTTCAAGCTTTGGCTGAGTTCTGTAATCAGTTAGGGGATTGGAATCTTGAGGGAAAAAGTCAGTTGGTTTGGAAATCTCATGGAGAGAGGGTTCAGACCAGCTGGGCTGCTTTCCTTACCTATCTGTAGAATTGAAATTTAGCCTAGCTTTGAAATATTTATTTAAGAATTTTTAGTTTAGAGAAACCCTTTGTATTTCATTTCCTTTATTATTTCCTACCTTCCTTCCCTTACCTTATATGTCTGTGGAGTTAATAAGGAGAGTAAATTAGAGAGGAGTTCAAATCTGAGAAGGGTTTAACTAAAATTTGACAGTATTATATATAAAGAAATTAGTCAGTCATCATTTATTCCCTTTAGATATTAAGAGCACTTTGTAAACTGAATTAAGGCAGGATCTTGCTCAGATTACATCTCTGCCTCCCTTCCCCCACCTGAGGTTCCTGAGACAACTGTTAGGGCTTCCTCAATCCACTTTCCTGACAAATCATCCTTTAAAGATAATAAACCCTTTTGTGTTTCAACAGCTGTTAGTTAATTTGTCAGTTAGTTATTAAGAGAGGGAAGAAGAGGGAAAGAACCAACATACTCTGGGCTTGAAGGGAAGCCGGGTATCCATCTTGAAGGAAAGTGTAACTTCAAAACAAGTCCCTTCCTGTGAAATTAACTAAAGCCTGTAGTTAATTTCAGTTCAGTCTATTTCTCTCAGTTTGTCTCTAAGTCTAAGTTCCAGGCTGTAAAGCCTGCTGTCTTTGTTTGTTTAGATTAATTCCTCCTCTCCCTGAAGATCTTTGTTTCCTTTCAGTGTTATACTCCTGACTTCAGCCATATTATATCCTGAATCTCCTTATTCCAGCCTACCTGTAACCTAGATTTCCTACTTAGCAAGTCCCTGACAACCTCCTTTCAAAATCCCCCTTTACCACACACCTTTCCTCAAATTATCCCCATTACAACATTCAGAGGAAGAACTACAGAAGTGGAAACAGAAGAAAAACAACTGCTTGAACACATGGGTTGATGCGGACATGATTTGGGAAGTAAACTCTAAACGACCGCCCCAATGCAACTATCAATAATATGGTCTTGATCGATGACACGTGAAGAAATCAGTGGAATTGCCAGTTGGCTATGGGGGGGCAGTAAGAACATGAATCTTGTAACAATGGAAAAAATTTTTCTAAAAAAATGTAAAATTAAATGTACTTGTAAAAAAAAGAGAGAGAATGGAGGAGATAGTGATAATTCAAAACACTACGTCATAAGTGTCAAACATGCCACCTTTTAGCCTATAGCACTCCAGAGTATTGTCTGAATCAGTCAAAAACATAATAGGGAAATATTTAACCAAATTAATAAAAATATAACAAAATATTGATAATATTTAATATATGTTTTTCTAAATAAATAGGGACCTACTGGGATCCTTGCATAGAGTTTAGGGACTTCTTTTCCATTTGTTTGGCACCACATATAGTACACAATCTGAAAAAACTTCTAATGTTAAAAATTCAATTCAAATTAATAAACATTTATTAAGCACCTACTATGTGCCAGACACTGAGTGAAGCACTGAAATGAGAGCCCAGACTTCTGATCATCAATGAATGAATGTCCAAATAGCCTCAGGGGTCTGCAGGCTGGCTAAAGGAAGTGATCCTGGGATTTAGAATTGGTCACAAACAAGAAATAGTTCACATTTATATAGTTTTTGCTTTACATATACTATTGTATTTGATTTCCCCAAACAAGATTATGAAGTAGGTAATATAATCAATGTTATCTTCATTTTAAAGATGGAGACACTGAGGCTCAAAGAATAATTGCCCAGAGCTACTTATGGAGCTATGGGAACCTGGGTTCATTATTAGGGAAGGCTCTATGCTCCTGCTCTGAATTTGTCCAGAAAAACACTTGATTTGGATTCATTTTTAGCTCTCTTCTGGGGTAATCACTTTCTTCCTGAAAGCTGCTGAGACCACTAGATCATTTGAGTATTTAAGAAATAGAAAGAGGAATTAAAAAAAGTATACTCTACACTAACCCCACTGGCTTCTTCTCTTGCTGTTCAGGTCCCAGTCATCACCAATTCTCAAATACTAGTGGTTTAGTTGCATTTGCTATTGCAGGTCTTGGGGAAATTTTGGTTGGGTTGCCTCGGTCTTACTCTTAACCACTTCCTCTTCTATGACCCTGACTTTCAGTATAGTCCTATAGCCAGCCACAATTTGGGTATTTACCTTTATCACCCCTTACTACCATCACCCAGAGAACATAGCAGTTTGTCTCAGGCACTCCAGTTGCTTATCTTTTCAACCTCAGCCCACTACCACTGGCTCATGGCTTCTCTCCTTGCCAGTATCTCTTAAAATCTTTTTCATTCTTCCTTATGATTTTTCCTCTAAGTAATCATTCCTTGATGCAGTTCTGGGCATGCACTCTGAGACTCTAGCATCATAGGAAACCAAGTTATGATGTCATTGGATTATAGTTTTAGAGATATAGAGGATGTCAGAGGCTCTCTAATCTAAACCCTTCATTTTATAAATGTTTATGCAAATAGTGAGTCATTTTCCTAGGATCAAACCCGACTCCTTAATCCAATACTCTTTGTTGCACCATATTTTCCTATCAGATCCCTTCAAATGGGGAAAGGGAAGAGAAAAGGAAGAAATACTCGTTCATTCTTGCTGCCACAGAACTCGGGTTTCTGACTCTATGCTCCGTATACTTTCCACTACACAAATGTATTCAAGACTGAGTTAAAAGCTGAATTCACCAAACCCTACTGACTTATGGGTAGCATTCTAAATGAAGAAACCAAATCTGTCCACATGGATAGAAAACAATCCTTAATCCTCAAATTAGATGGTAACAACTCTTCTAGAGCTATACCCCGGATTTGTACTTGCATTGATAGTTTAGATGTCCAATGGGTAGCTGCTACTGCTGTCATGGTTCTAGGAATAACTGTGTGGGGCTAAGTTTCTAGTACAATTTCTCACTAGCCATTGCTAGTGTGATTCCCATTGGTAATTAACTAGACTTAATTACTTTTTTTTCTTTTTACAAAAGGTATTTATTAAGGTGGTATAGGAAGAAAAATTGGTACAAAACATTCTCCTAAAGTCTGGGGGTACTCTCTCACAAATTCACACAAGTCAATGGGAAAATAGGTTCCTTCTGTCTAGAAAACATGTAGCTACAAGGTAACCTTGACACTATTGGTTATTGGAGTTCTTTCCCTGGAATCCATGGCTAACATTCTTCTCTGGTTCAAAGTGTCATGCTCCATGAAGTTACTTCCTCCTTTAGTTATCTGTGTCTCTGCCTCAGTGCTTGTCTGTCTTTGTCCACCTTTGTACTTGGTGTGTCTCTGCTCTTGGATGGATGAGTTATTTCGTATTGGTTCAGTCTCTCTGATGACCTGGATAAGGAGGGATGAAAGCAATAAATGTAACCCTCTCCCTAATTCTTTCTAGCTACCTGCCTTCTGGTTCCAGAGAAAAGGCCTGCCATATGAAAGAACTGGATTCCTCCACTTGTTGACTGGCCTTCTAATGATCTGAACTCTGATGAAATTCTTTCAGCCATTTAAAGCTGCCAAGAGGTGTGTTTGACCTGTTTAGTTAACCAATGAGCTAGTCCCTTCTAAACCTAACCAGAGGTTCATATTTTGTAAGGAAATGACAGGGAATTAGCCATAATGTTTGCATATATAACTCAGTCATGAGTTTATGTTACATTAGTTGAGGTAGAGGTATAAAATATCCTCCCCTCCACCTCCCTCCTTGACCCAAGAGTTCTGGAATTTTACTATAATATTCCTGGGAGTTATTTTTTTGGGATCTCTTTCAGGAGGTGATTGGTGGATTCTTTTAATTTCTATTTTGATCTCCGGTTCTAGGATATCAGGGAAGTTTTCCTTGATGATTTCTTGAAAGATAATGTCTAAGCTCTTTTTTTATCATGGCTTTCAGGTAATCCAATAACTCTAAGAATATCTCCCCTGGATTTGTTTTTCAGGTTATTTTTTTTCAATGAGAAATTTCACATTTTCTTCAATTTTTTCATTCTTTTGACTTTGATTGTTTCTTCATAGTGTTATCAAGAAGTAAATAAGGTAATCTGAGTGGGTCAAAGAATGCAATTTGGGTGTGAGGAAGGATAAAGGGATTTGGGTGATTATAAGGTGATTGGAGGAGGAATGAAGGTAAGGGAAGGTATATAGGAGATAGAGGAAATGGGGTATGTAGAAGAGGGCAAGTCAAACAGGTTTATTCTCAGAGGCTTGAGACAGAGGATACAGGGAGGAAATTAGGGCCAGTAAGAAATATTTAGGTTTTGCCTGGAGGGTTTCTCTCATTAGTTTCAAAGTTTCTTGAGGGAGGAGTTGAGAGGACCCTTCCCTGCCAGTCAAACTGATGGCTGGAGGAAGTCTTGAGGTAGGTACTTCCTGCCAAGATGGATGCCCCCAGTTCTTTCAAGAAATAAAAGAAAATGATTTCTTCCCCTTGAGCCCTTGTCTTAATTTTCAACACAACGATTCACCAGAGGGCTTGAATAGGTAACAAGGGGATTTATTAATACCAGGGTCAGTCAGAAGGGAAGAGGGGTTCAGAGTTTTCTAATTGCTGCCAGGGAGAGGGGAGGGTGGGGGATGGGTCGTGGAGAGGTTTAGACAGAGAGAGTCCGCCTCTCCCAGTCAGGAAGATTTGACTGCCTTTTGAGTAAAGTCTTTATCCAATCATTAAAACTAGGGGTAACTTATTTGAGGATACTCTACTAGCCTATAGAAACTAAACCCACAATGTCTAAACACCAAGCCCTCCCTTCCACTCAAGACCCAAAAGGAAATTCAGGAAACGGGAGGGATGGAGATGGGAGATCAAGGAGAGGTCCAGAGAAATGAGAGAGGTCCAAAATTTCCCCGAAACAAAATAAGCCCAGGCCAAGGCTGAAGCAGTTAGGCCAAAGCCAACAGGATAAGCCAAAGCAAAAGCCTCCAGCCACAGCGAAAGCCAGAAGGCAAAAGCCTCGTCAGTTGGAACTTCACCTCTATTTATAGCTTTAAGTTCTAACTGACTTTCTGAAGAGTCTAAGATGTTTAAATGACTTTTTGTGACCTTAGAAATTACAGAAGCAAAAAGTTTCTGTTAGCCACCTTGCATTACAATAGGAGTCATTAGCTTCTACCTGCCCAATTCTAATTTTTAAGACAGGCTTTTCTTGAGTGAGCTTTTGTACCTCCTTTTCATTTGGCTAATTCTATTTTGTGAAGAGTTCTTTTTCCTTGGTGAATTTGTGGACCTCTTTTTCCACATAGACAATTCTGTCTTTTAAGATGTTCTTCTCTTCAGGGCATATTAGCATATCTTTTTATATTTGGCCAATTCTACTTTTTAAGTTCTCGGTATTGGATTTTTGTGCCTCTTTGCCAGCTTGTCTATTATATTTTTTAAGGTATTAATTTCTTCAATATTCTTTTTGTATCTCCTTTACCAGGCTATTGACTCTTTTTTCATGATTTTCTTATATCATTTTCATTTCTTTTCCCAATTTTTCTTCTACCTATCTTATTTGATTTTTAAAATTATTTTTTGAACTCTTCCATTAATTCTTTTTGGGGCTTGAGAGCAATTCATTTTTTTGGAGGCTTTGGATGCAGCACTATTGACTTTGTTTTCGTCTGAGTTTATGTTTTGGTCTTTTCTATCACCAAAGAAACTTTCTATGTTGAGTTTTGTAGATTTTAAAATTAATATCCAATACTCCAATTATGATATTTAATAAGATTTATTAATATTTAACTTGAAGCAAAAGGAAACTAAAAAGGCTAGAGAAACAGGGAGATTACTCACTCAAACAACTCACGTGGAAGAGCGTGTGAGAGAGACGTTACCCAAAACTTATATTCAATCACGTAAAAGACACATGTAAACAGAAAGGAAAAGGGAATTCAGGGGCAAGGGAAGAATTCTGGGAGATGAAGTCTAAAGGATACAAAATTTCCACTTACACATTTTATTTTTGTTTTTGTTGTTTGCTTATTTTCCAGACTTTTTCTTTTATTTTAATTTAAGAAACTTTTAAAGTTGGGCTCTATAACTGAGGTGAAGGGAGCATTGTCCCAAGTTTTATGTTCCTTGTGCAGCTGCCTTCAGAGCTGGCTCTGGGAATCTATCTGCTTTCAGTTCTTTCAAGGTGAGATGATGTAAGGAGAGCTGTGTTTAATCCTCTGCTGGCCCGTGCTTTGGTCTAGGGATAACCACAAGCACTCTTTTCCCCACTTGGAACTGTGACTAGGACCCCCTGTTCCCCTGTGGCCACAAGCACTCATGTTTGCTAGCGCTCTTCCTCCAGAGCATGCCCCAGGATTGCTACCTGGATCTGTGTATGGGCAGTGCAACAAGAGTCTTGCACCCAGAACCAGCAAAGGGACCCTCATAGTATCTTTCTGAGTGGTCCAACTTTCCTTACAGTCTGTGGCTGAGAGCTCTGGGAGCCTTTCCTGCTGCTTCAGCTGCACCCAAGGTGGGGCATTGCTTTGCTCTTGTGGGGCCTTGTACCAGCCTTCTAAATTGTTATGGGCTGAAAAATTACTTCACCTGGGGGAAAGAGGTGTGGTGGTTCAGTGGATTGAGAGCCAGGAGCAGAGATGAGAGGTCCTGGGTTCAAATTTGACCTCAGATACTTCCTAGCTATGTGATCCTGGGCAAGTCACTTAACCTCCATTGCCCAGCCCTTACCACTCTTCTGTCTAAGAACCAATACACAGTATTGATTCTAATAGGGAAGGGAAGGGTTTAAAAATAATATAAAAATTACTTCACCTTGCCTTTTTGTGGGTAATGCTGCTCCAGAATTCATTCTGAGGCTTTCTTTCATTGATCTTTGGAGGGTAATTTGGTAGCGATCAGATGGGTCCCTGTACCTTCTCTGCCATCTTGGCTCCTCCTTCCCCCTTCCTTATAACAGAACCATAGACTCTCACCATTGGCAGGGACCTCAGTGATCATCCCTCTGATCCAAACCATATCTGAACAACACCGCTGACTAAATTCACATGGAAGCCTTAATAGTTGACTCAACAAGAGAATCTCTTCCCCAATCAGTACTGCTCTCATGGCCATTATCCTCGGCAAATAAAGGGAGGTCATTCTCTGGGATTACTCCTTCCTTTATTTCACCAGCAGATGCCCCACAGTTGTACAAAGCTGCCCAGCCTTAGCCCATTTGCTGAATCAGACATTTCAGAACTGCAGAGTTCCTCTTCACATCCAGAACTGATTGAAACCCTCGCTTATTCCCTAATGAAAATCAGTGGCCATAAAAACCAACTCTCGAGAGGTTATAGCCACATAGTCCACATTCTTGTGTTCACTATTGCTCAAGAATCACCCAGCAAGCTCCTCTCCTTGGGTCTTGTGACATTGAAATTGCAGAGTGGAATCCCAATTCCACTCTGCAATTTCAATGTCACAGTAAGTGCTATACAATCAGGACCGTTGATCAGGGTGGCTGTTATCTTGGATGAGTGGGAATCTGAGACAAAAAAGAGAGAAGCAGCCAAAACAGCAAACCCCACAGAAAGCTAAGGGCAAAGGCAGGACAACACTATAGACTATCTCCCCTCCTCCCTCCTCCCTTCCCTCAATATTAATAGTTCCATTTACGTAGAGGAAGGGAGGCTATCAGGAGGTTGTGCAAGTAATCAATGCTTAAGCTAGGGGAAAAATGACCCTGGAATCTGACTCTTAGTTCAGTGTTCCAGTGATTAGATAACACTCCCTCCATTTGGGTAAGAGGGTATTATATCAAGTGGTTTATCAAAGTAAGAATACATACCTTGCGTGTGGGAATGGGGGGTTGGTATTTGGCATTTTAATCTGTTGTTTTTTCACCAAGCCACTCTTTTTTCGAGTTGTGAATTCCTTCAGTATTTTTGTCAAGGAGACTTGGTGATACAGAAGATGCCCTAACCCCATTTCCAAGGCGAACAGCAATGTCTAAAAGATCAGACAAATTATTACTTGCTCAGGGTCATCCATGGATGACCAGTGGATTAGAGTATAATTCAGTCATTAAGGAGTTTCCTTTATGGTTAACTTTCAATATTCAGGGCAAAGTTAGCAGAAAATTTAAGGGAGCAGACTTGTTGCTCAAGAAGGGAGAAGGGAGGCAACAAGCATTTATTTAGTGACTACTAAGTGCCAGTTACCGAGCTACGTGCTTTACAAATATTATCTCTTTGGACTCAGACAACTCTGGGAGGTAGGTGCTTTTAGGAGCCCCAATTTATAATTGAGGAAACCAAGACAGGCAGAGTTTAAGTGACTTACCCAGGGTCACACAGCTACTAGTGTTTGAGACCATATTTAAATCCAGGTCTTCCTGACTTTAGGCTCAGCCTTCTATTCAATAATGCCACCCGACTGCCTCTAGGACTGGGACCAATGGGTAGAAGTTACCAGGAGTCAGGTTTGTGTTTCATGTAAAGAACCTTCTGAGTATTAGACTTGCCCAACAATGATTTTTTGAATTATTCATCCTCATGATTAGGAGTAACCAAAAATCTTTAAGCATTCTTGCTTTGGGTAGAAAGTCATAGGATCGCTGGATTTAGCAATGGAAAGGATATTTGTTTTTGAAGTTGTTTCAGTTGTGTCTGACTCTTCATGAACCCATTTGGAGTTTTCTTGGCAAAGATACTGGCGTGGTTTGCCAGTTCCTTCTCCAGCTTATTTTATAGAGGAGGAAACTAAGGCAAACAGGGTGAAGTGACTTGCCCAGGATCACACAGCTAGTAAGTATCTGAGGCTGTATTTGAACTAAGGAAGAAGAGTCTTTCTGACTTCAAGCCTGTTCTATCTCCTGCACCACCTAACTGCCCAGAGAGAACATTAGAGATCACTAAATCCACTCCCTTCATCCAATCCAATTCAACATTAATTGAGTGCTTGCTATCTGATAGACACTCTGCCGGAGACCGGAGATACAAGGATAAAAACAAAACAGTTTCTGCCCTTGCAGTGTTTATATTCTATTGGGGAAAAAAACAAACTCCAACAATATACATACAGGTGACCCAATATAGAGCAGCAAGAAATATTGGGAAAAGCCACCGATAGGAGGTGGTACCTTACTTTTGCTTGGAAGGGAGCTGGAAATTTTATAAAACCAAAGCGGGAGAGACCTCACAGATAAAAGGAATGACCTGTGCTGAAACAGGGAGAAGGGAGTCAGGATGTCATGAACCAAAAGAATCAGCAAATAAACCAGTTGGCTTGGGCTGCCGTGTTCACGAGGAGGAATAACAGGCCATCCATGTAGAAAGGAAGGAAGGAAGCAGATCTGTTGAATTTGATCCAATTCTTGCCCCCAAAAGAATAGCCTTGACAAATAATTGGGGAGAGCAGGATGCTCCCTCACTCCATAAATAAACAATATGTAAACAATATACAAACTAGGCCACTAAATCATACATTAGGTTCCCTACAGGCCACAGATTGACTTAGAAAGTTACATATCAATATTATCTATGTTCTATTCTATTTTTATTAATTTGATTAAGTATTTCCCAATTACATTTTAATCTTATTCTACTCTAGGGTATGCCCCACATTTGACACCTTTTGCTCATAACCCTAGATGGTAGCTGTTATTAAACATATTTATTTTTAATTAAGTTTATTTATTTACTTAATTAATTTAGAATATTTTTCCATGGTTACATGATTCATGTTCTTTCCCTCCCCTCCTCTCACCCCCTCCCATAGCTAATGAGCAATCCCACTGGGTTTTACATGTATCCTTGATCAAGACCCATTTCCATATTATTAATGTTTGCAATAGAGTGATCATTTAGCGTCTACGTCCCCAATCATATCCCCATCAAATCATGCGATCAAGCAGTTGTATTAGCCACATTTAGATGTGGAAACTGAGACACAGTGTCACACAGCTAGAAAGTGTCACAGACTGGATTTGAACTCAGGCCTGTCTATCCACTGCACCCCTTAGCTACTGCTACACACACACACACACACACACACACACACAGAGTTAAATATTTTTCAGTTACATTAAACATTTTTAAAATATTCACTTAAAGAAATTTTAGGTTCAAATTTTCTCCTTCGCAACTATCCCTTAAAAAAACAAGTAATATGGTATTGTTATATTTCCATGTTGCCACATTGCAAAAGAAAACACATACAAAGAAAAATAAAGTGAAAAAAGTATACTTCGATCTGTACTTAGAGTTCATCAGTTCTTTTTGGGGATAGTATTTTTCATTATGGGACCTTTGGAACATTCTTGGATTATTGCCTTGATCAGAGTAGCTATATGTTTCACATTTGATCATTTTTTTGTTTGTTTATATATATATACATATATAT
>NW_025356851.1:0-3480 GCF_016433145.1 Gracilinanus agilis | reverse complement strand
GCAAAAAACGGGTTGACCCTTTTTCTTCGCTGGATCTGTAAACACAGACAACTTCTAAATTTCAGGAATTTGGGGGATAAAAGAAATAGATGAACAAATAGATAAAACTAGCCGCATTGACAAAAAACAAATTTTGGGGCAGTCCCCTATTGGCATAGTAGTGTACATTCAAAACAAATGCATTTAACTCATTCAACTCCCCATAGTTCAAATCAACTTCACCCAAAGTTCAATTTTGGTCTCCATGGTCCAGTGAAGGGTCTTTAGGCATCTTTTGGTGCCTCCACCAAACAAGTTCATCATTGTCTGGATTCTGGGGAGATGGCAAGATCCTTATCCTGAAATCATTCTCAAAAGAATTTAAACTTAACATGACATAGGTAGGAGGAAAAACAAGGAGAGAATAATATCCCAAAAATCTTAAGAGAAGAGAGTATCTAAGAGGAGAAAGTGATGAATAGTGTCAGACTTCAGAGACGTCAAGAAGAATGAGTAATAAAAGACCATTAGATCTGGCAAGTAAGAAGTCATTAGTAACTTTGGAGAAACTAGTTTTTATGTAATGATAAGGTTGGAAGTGAGATTATAATGAAGAAAGATTAAGATAGGAGTGAGAGGAAAGAAAGTGGAGGCATCTATTTTAGATAGTCTTTTTGAATTTAGATAGTGAAGGACAGAAGACATATAGGACTACAGTTAGCAGGGATAGAAGGAGCAAGTGAGGGATTTTTCAAGATAGGGGAGATATTGACATGTTTGTAGGCAACAGGAAATGAGCCATTAGAGAGTGAGAGATTGAAAATAAATGTAAGAGTGGGTATGACAGAGAGGATGATCTATTTAAGGAGATGGGATGGAATAAGGCTTGCCTGAACAGGTGGAGGAGTTAGCCTTGGTAAGGAGTTTTGTCATTTCATCATTGAATCAAGGATGAAGAAGGAGATAGTGGCAGAAGGCATCTGAGTGACAGAAGAAGAGGGGAGAAGAGGGAGTTCATGGTAAATGGCCTCAATTTTGATAGAGATGGGGGAAGGGGAGCAATGGGAGGGTTAAGGATGGATGAAAAGGTTATGTCAATTAGCATCCTCCCATCTACTCCAAGAAAATATCCTACTCCTTCTCTGATACTCTTTCTCTTAATTCAGTTTTTTAAATCAGCTTTTTTTGTTGACCTTAGTTTCCCTTCTAAGCATCAGCTCATTATGAACTTTAATATCCCCAACACTCTTTTTACAGGTTTATACAACATTTTTCTGTTACTTTTATTTGCTTCCATTTTTTGTGAATTTCTTTTTTTTAAATCTAAATTGGTTAGTGAGTTACCTATACATACACACTGATCTCTTGAGGCAAATCCAATTTTTCCTCTTCAATGAGATTTTGTAATTTTGTTTCTTTAGCATTTTATCCTTAAGAATATGCCTTCCAAATCTTTGCTGCCATAAAAAGAGAAGCTATAAATATTTTTGTGCAAGTAGGTCCTTTCCCAATTATAAAAAAAATTAAAAAATATATAGCTGCCCTTTTGGTGGTGGCAAAGAATTGGAAACTTAAGAGATATCCATCAACTGGGATCTGGATATACAAATTGTGGTATATGATAGTGACGGAATACTATTGTACTATAAGAAATGATGAACAGGATGATTTCAGAAAAGAGGTGGAAAGACCTACATGAACTGATGCAGAGTAAAATAAGCAGAACCAGGAGAACATTATACATAGTAACAGCAATACTGTGGAATGATTAACTGTGAATAAACTTAGCTACTCAGCAGTATAATGATTCTGAGGGGTTTATGAAACAAATGTTCTCTACCTCCAGAGAAAGAACTGTTGGAATAGGAATAAAGATGAAAGCATATATTTTTTTTACTTGTTTATTTAGGTATACATTTGGGGCGTTTGGTTTTATGAGATTATTCACTTACAAAAAATGAACAATATGGAAATGTTTTACGTGATAATACATGTATAACACAGAAAAAAAATGAATATCTCTTGCCTCTTAGGCAAACATCCTCTGAAGCATTAGACTCTATGAGATCCTAACTATCTTTCCTCTGAACCATTTGAAATACCTCTCCTAAAATCTAGGTACATGTCAGACCTATGCATAAATACTGTCACTTGGCCTGCTTCTCCTCACCCAAGGGTTTCATCATTTCCAGCTCCAGCAACTATTATTTGTGAGAATTCAATTGAGCAAAGAATCTCCTCTTGTTGGTTCCTTCACTATTTAAAAGGATGAAATGATCAGAAATACAAGTCAAGAAGTTATTAGCTGTTCTGCTTTTTTTTTTTTTTAGAAAAATATTTGGATAGCTGGCTGGAAGGGACAGGAAGTGATGTGAAAAAAGGACTATAAAAAGTTCTGAACTTCCTGTCCAAGGGACTTCTCCTTTGAACTCCTTTGGAGTTCATCTTTGGACACTTTGCATCAGTGAGCTGGCCTGATGGAGGAAACTTTTTCCCTGGATCCTGCGTCGGCATGCTGAGTGAATAGTTGGCCTTCCTTTCCTGGCTTTTGGAGAGATTGGTTCCAGAGAGGCCTTCCTTTCCTAGAGGAGGCTGCATTGGTGGAACCCTTGCTGAAGACACCACTAGGACTCCTGGCTTAAGAGATACCACAACTCCACGTGAAAGATCAGGACTTGACTTGAGAGCCCTTGCCAAGTAGTGAGGTGGACTTCTTTGGACAGAAATTATAGGGTATATAGCTGGGCAATACTTTCTACTTCCTTCCTACATTTCTCTCTTTTACTATATCTCTATTAAACTAAATTATTAAGAGAAGCTAACAGACTCATGACTTGAGTTAATTTTTTAAATTGGCAATTACAATATTACTTTAGAACTTTCATATTTAGCATAAAAACTTAAATTAAAATTCTTATATGACCTGGATAAAGATCCAGCAAAGGAGCCAACAAGAAGCAGTTAGGTAGGAAAAATAGGAGAGAATAATATCCTGAAACCCTAGAGAAAAGAGAATATCAAGGAGAAGAGCATAATCAAGTGTGTCAGAGGTTAGAGAGAGGTCAAGGAGAATGAGGATTGAGAAAAGGTCATTTTATTTGGCCATTAGGAAATTATTGGTAACTTCAAAAAGGGCAATTTCAGTTGAATGAAGAGATTTCTGATTATTGAAAAGAGAGTAAGAAGAGAGGAAATGGAGGCTCTTATCCTAGGTGGCATTCTTAAGGAGTTTAGCCATAAAAGGCAGAAGATATATAGGATGATAGCAACAATGAAAGGATCAAGGGAGAATTTTTTGAGGATAAGGGAGACATGGGCATGTTTATAGGTAATAAGGAAGCAGCAGATGAGGAGAGATGAAAGATAAATGAGAGTGAAGGTGATAAAGGGGGAAATATCCTAGAGCAAATTTCTACAACTTTAACAGATTAGCTTTAGCAAGGAGAAGAATCATTTCCTCCTGTGAGATGGGGTGGAGGAAAAGATAATAGCAAAAGGTAT
>NW_025356850.1:0-1315 GCF_016433145.1 Gracilinanus agilis | reverse complement strand
GAGAGAGAGAGAGAGAGAGAGAGAGAGAGAGAGAGAGATAGAGAATGGAACAGAGAGGGAGGGAGGGGTAAAAGAAAAGAAAAGAAAAGAAAGGGGGAAAAAGCAGCTACAGATAAACAATTAAAGTGGCCTACAATATATGCATGTGAGAAAGTCAAACTTAAAGCAATCCATATTTATCCTTACCTAGACTAAATACTAGTTAGCTATTTGTATCTTTATTTATTTATTTATTTTTATTTATATGTTTTTTCTAGACCTTTGTCCTTAATTTGATAAAAATTTAGTTCTATTCAAATTATTTTTGTTTTCTAATATATAGTAAATCATGCACTTAAAGCTTTATTTCCTCTTTTTTGACTAAATGGTTTCATTTTTCCTCCTTCATATTTTTTTTTGCTTTTTTGTTATTTAAAGATTAAAATTTTTTAAAAAATCTTATTTTTTTGGAGTCCTTTTATTTTATCTACTACTCTATTTAGCTATTTGGCAGTAGACTCAAGGAGGCACATCATAATTGCCTACCTTGGAATTTGGCCAGTAAGGTAAGGTAAACTGCCTTATAAAATATCACAAGGGATCACAGTTATTCAGGACAGTGATTTTACAGCTCATCTAAAAGATGACATCTTCAGATAGTGAGGACTTCTAATGCTTCAATAAGGCCTATTTCAGTGATATCTGAAAGGAATAGTGCCACCTGCTGAGTCACCTAGACCTTGTACTAAAACATTGCAATGTTTTCTGGACATTTACCAGATCAGTATTAATCAATGTACTCACATGGAACCACAGCTTCAGTTGCTCTGCCTCACTAATTTAAGAACTCTTGAAGTTGAATGGTACTTACATATTAAATGAATTGAGTCTGCTAATCCCTATTCAATTCCCAAACAGTAGATTAAAAAGACATTCAAATATGCAAATGCATTGCACTTTTTAATCTAGATTTTCTTAAAAGGCCATCTTTATTATATGATGACTTAAAAGAAGTCAGAAATTTATTAGAAACAGGGCATCTTTTTTTCTCATTGTAATGAGTCTATCACTAATGAAAGGCAAATTTATGAATTTTTCTTTGCATTTAAAGCATAAGACATAAGTGAGACATAAGGACAGAAAGATAAAGTTTCAAGTAAATAAGTAAATTTTAAGGACTTTGATGTTATCAAAAGGAAATCAAATAGATACCAAATAAGAACTTTTAACCCAGAAGTCTCATGCCTCTCTATATACTATAATCTAGATAGTCAATATAGGCTCCCAAACACTTCTTAGCACTATACAATTATATATATGTGTATATATATATATA
>NW_025356849.1:0-1087 GCF_016433145.1 Gracilinanus agilis | reverse complement strand
GTTACTATGTAATATGTTCTCCCTGTTCTGCTTATTTTGCTCTGTACCAGTTCATGTAGATCTTTCAGTCCTTGCCCAGGGTCACACAGCTGGGAAGTGTCTGAGGCCGGATTTGAACCTAGGACCTCCCGTCTCTAGACCTGGCTCTCAATCCACTGAGCTACCCAGCTGCTCCCCTATGCTATAACTTTCTTTTTTCTTTTTTTTTTTTTTAACCCTTGAACTTCGGTGTATTGTCTCATAGGTGGAAGATTGGTAAGGGTGGGCAATGGGGGTCAAGTGACTTGCCCAGGGTCACACAGCTGGGAAGTGGCTGAGGCCGGGTTTGAACCTAGGACCTCCTGTCTCTAGGCCTGACTCTCACTCCACTGAGCTACCCAGCTGCCCCCTATGCTATAACTTTCTAATAGGTCTCTCTGCCTCTAATCTCTCCCTACTCCAAACCATCTTTAACTCAGCTGCTAAGAGAATTTTTCTGAAGTATACATCTGCCCATGTCATCCTTTCCCTCACTCAGTGAAGTCCAGTGGCTCTCTACTACCTCCAGGATCAAATCCAAAGTCCTGTGTTTGACATATAAAGTTCTTATAACCAAGGTCCCTTCCTACATTTTCAGTCTAGTTCTAACATTTCCATCCATATGCTTTGCAATCCAGCTACCTTGCGTTACTTGCTGTCCCTTGGGTACAACCTTTGATCTCTTATCACCCCGAATTTGAAATGAAAACACCCCATGCCTAGAATGTTCTCTCCTCACCTCCACCTCTTCGAATTTCTGGTTTGCTTCAAGACTCATCTTAAATCCCACTTTCTGAAAAAGATATTTCCAGTCATCTTCAGCTGCTAGTTGCCTCTAAATTTGAGATCATGTTTAGTGTATGAAATATATCTATGTGTATAAATACATACACTTATACACATGGGGCTATAGATAAGACAACATGTATCTTTTAAAGCGTGTACATGGATGTTACATGTATACATGTGTCTGTATATCTGCCCATATACATGCATGGCTATATATACATATAGTGTATATTCATGTGTGTACACACATTCTTTGTATATACCAAGTTATTTATGTCTT
>NW_025356848.1:0-1211 GCF_016433145.1 Gracilinanus agilis | reverse complement strand
CTTTCTTTCTCTCTTTCTCTCTCTTTCTTTCCTTCTCCTCCTCCTCCTCCTTCTTTTTTTCAAGGAAAATCATTCTGATGGCTGAATGGACAATGGACCAAGTAGAGAGAGCCTTGAGGCAAACAGCTAATGAGAATAGTTCCTCTTTAAGGGCATGAGAGCCTGTACCAGGATGGGCAACAGCAAGAAGGTCCCTTCTTGAATAGACATTCAATGTACAAAGTTGTAGATACCTGGTAGAAGAAAGCTAGTTATTTCCTCCATTACAAAAAAAAAAAAAAATTAAAAAATGCCTAAAACCCAGAAGACTCAAACACTCATTCCAAAACAACTTTGCAGGAAGGCAGAGCAGACGCCACCTCACTTTTCCCTCTGCCCTGGCCCTGTCTGGGAAATTTATAGACTCAGATCTCCTGGCCAGACAGATCCCAGCAGGGGCATTATTAGCCCTTTGGCTTTTGGGGTTGTATTTTCCTCCTCTAAAGAGCACTGACATGGACGAATCGCTCTTTGCTTCCAGTCAGCACCCAGAAACTCCCAACTTCTTAGACTCAGAGGCCCCCACCAGGGCGGACACATCCATGTGGGGACTGACGTCTGGTCACCGGTGTGTAGGGAAAGAAACACAAAACAGATGGCAGCCTGTTTCAGCCAACAGACTCAACTTGAGGTTTAGGCAAGCATGTCTCGCTGCTGCTATGTTTGGCCGCCATAATTGCTGGGGGAGGGGATCCCCCTTCAGCCTCCTTGAAAGCCCAAAGGAGGACTGGCATTTCCTATTTCCCACCCAAGAGGCCACTGCTCCATATGGACCGTAGGCTTGGTTCCCAATCTTCTTTGACATTACCCCAACTCCACACCCAACATCCCAGGCACCAACCAGGACCTACTGAGAGGGATTGAATACTCTTTAGCAAGGGACCAGAGTAAAGGGGACCCTCCCCAGGGACTTCATGGTAGATGCTCCAATCTGCACCCTCCTCCCCCTACACATATAATTCAACAAACATTTAGCCCCCAGAGATCATCAAAATGTCCCGGGAATTCTAATACTTTAGTAATAAATCAGGCCAGGAAGCATTATACTTGCAAACCTGTTTTCTTCTGTGTTATGAAGAGTGAATCAAACTCTCTTTTGTCTATCAATCAGCCTTTAAAGTTAATCAGTCAAAAACTTAAGTACCCCTATTTAGTACCTCACTAGTCACTAA
>NW_025356847.1:0-1420 GCF_016433145.1 Gracilinanus agilis | reverse complement strand
ATAGCAACCAGAAGAATAATTCATAGGGAGAGGACAGGATACTAAATGGTCTAAGAAGACATGGGGGGTGGGAAAGAGGGGGGGAATAGTAGGGGACACCAAGAAAAATCTGAGTAAATAAGAAAAATAAGATATTCTATTACACACAAAGAGGGCATGGGAAGGGGAGGGGATGAATAATATCATAAGAAGGAGAGGAAGAGAACATAATCAAACCTTACTCTCAGTGAAATCAACCCAGAGAAGAAAGAGTAGCCTTATTATCCATCCAGATAAAAAACTCTATCTAACCCTACTGAGAAAGTCAGAAGGGATAAACCAAAGGGAGCAGGGGAGTGGGGAGGCCAAAAAGGGAGGGAAGAAGAAGGGGGACGGAATTCATTTGGTCTTTAAAAAAACAAAAAGAAGAGAACAACAAGGGAGGGTGCAGAAAGGGAAGTCAATCAAGGGAGGGGATAAGGGATACCGGCTCAAAGCAAACCACTGGTGTAAAAGAAAATAGTTTAATAAGAAGGAGTGGGTCTAGGGGAGGATACAAAAAATATCAGTGAATACACAACTAACAATTGTAACTCTGAATGTGAACGGGATGAACTCACTCATAAAACTGAAGCAAATAGCAGAGTGGATCAGAAACCAAAATCCTACCATAGGTTGTCTACAAGAAACACAAATGAGGCGGGTAGACACACACAAGTTCAAGGTTAAGGTATGAGCAAAATCTTTTGGGCATCAAATGAGAAAAAGAAGGCAGGAGTGGCTATCATGATCTCTGACAAAGCCAAAGTAAAAATAGATATGATTAAAAAAGGCAGGGAAGGTCATTACATCCTGATTAAAGGCAGTATAAACAATGAGGAAATAACACTGCTCAATATATATGCACCAAGTGGTATAGCATCCAAATTCATAAAGGAGAAACTGGCAGAGCTCAAGAAGGAAAAAGATAGTAAAACCATTATAGTGGGAGATCTAAATATTCCTCTTTCAGATCTAGATAAATCAAACCAAAAAATAAATAAGAGAGAGGTAAGAGAGATGAATGAAGTCCTAGAAAAATTAGATTTAATTGATATGTGGAGAAAAATAAATAGGGATAAAAAGGAATACACCTTCTTTTCAGCTGCACATGGTACATTTACAAAGATTGACCATGTCATAGGGCATAGAATCATGGCAAACAAATGCAAAAGAGCAGATATAATAAATGTAACCTTCTCAGATCATAATGCGATAAAAATAATAATCAGTAAGGGCACCTGGACAGGCAAGTCAAAAACCAATTGGAAATTAAACAATATGATTCTTCAAAACCAAATTGTCAAAGAAGAAATCATAGAAACAATCAACAATTTCATTGAAGAGAATGACAATGATGAGACATCCTACCAAACTCTGTGGGATGCAGCCAAGGCAGTAC
>NW_025356846.1:0-1049 GCF_016433145.1 Gracilinanus agilis | reverse complement strand
AGGAAGGAAGGAAGGAAGGAAGGAAGGAAGGAAGGAAGGAAGGAAGGAAGGAAGAAAAGCACTCAGTTATCCACATTTGTTAAAATAGCCCCTATTAAGTGCCAGGCACTGTGCTTGGCACTGAGCTGGGGCATGGGGAGGGGAAGGCAAAGATTCTTGCCTTCTCTCTAGGGGGTTTGAGGATGTCTCTCTAACTCTCCCTTTTCACCGAGGCAGACACTGAGGTCCACCCAGGGAGTGACCCAAGCGAGGACTCAACCCCAGGACCTCGGGCTCAGCCTGAGCCTTTTCACTGCCCAAAGATCTCCCGTCTACACACTCCTATACAGCTGAGACATCAAGTAGTGTGGAATATTGGGGCTCAGACATTCACTAGCTGTGTGACCCTCCGCAAGTCACTTCCCCTGTTTGCCTCAGTTTCCTCAGCTGTAAAATGGAGAGCCCGCCGAGCCCTTACCTCCTAGGGTTAACTGAGCTAATAGTTCCCAGACACCGGGCTTCTAGTCGGTTGTTTCCTTCCTCTATACTCACTCACACGTGTGCATGCGTGCCCACACTGGGTCTCCCAGGGCCCGTGACAAGCTCCCATGGGGCTCGCCTTTCTTTTCCCAGGGCCTAGTACAAGCAGGCAACCGATAAATGCTTGCAGATTGGGTGACGGAAGTGACTTGTCCAGGGTCACCACAACAGCAAGCGGCAGAGGCGGGTTCGGAACCCGTCCTGGGACTGCCAAGCCCTTTCTCCTCCCTCCGCTACCTGGCGCCTCGGGGCTGTGCGGGTCACCAAGGCCGAGGGGCGGCGAAGGGCATACCTGACCCAGCAGTGCAACGTGGCCCAGGCAGGGACAGAGCCCGGGCTAGACCCACCCAGGCTCCGAGGCTGGCTCCCGGCGGTCCGTCCGCGGGGACGGCCGGGTCCAGGCTGCTGAGGCTGCTCCTGGAGGGGAGCGCGCGCACTGGGAAGGCAGGACTCGAGCATAGGCGAGTCCGGCCACGGCCAGGTGGGGAAAGAGGACTCCGGGCTGCTCCGAGTCCCTCCAGCCTCGGACC
>NW_025356845.1:0-5905 GCF_016433145.1 Gracilinanus agilis | reverse complement strand
TATATATATATAGAGAGAGAGAGAGAGAGAGAGAGAGAGAGAGAGAGAGAGAGAGAAAGTATTTTAGTGGCAATCAGGTCCTACTCGTTCATTTTATTTATAAGGAAATTGTAACCTTAAAATATTCTGAGACTTTCCCAATGTTACATGGTAAGTATCAGAGAAGGAACTAGAATTGAGGTCTTTTGTCTCCCAGTCATGTGTTTGCAAACCACTTACCTTTCTTGGGCCTCTATGTTTTGTATAACTTAATTTCCCCAAAAAATTTATCAAAGTACCCGAACCTCCCTCTATAACAGGGGTCGGCAACTTTTTTGGCTGTGAGAGCCATAAATGCCACATTTTTTAAAATGTAATTTTGTGAGAGCTGTACAGTGCTCACAGTGTGCACTCCTGTAATAGTGTGCACTCCTGTAACAGCACCTGAAAAAAATTGACTTTATGGCTCCTGAAGAAAGCTTTAATGTTTAAAGACTGAATCTTCCTGAACTTCTATTAAGAAACTTTTTTTAATGGACTCTGTGAATGAATGAATGAAATTTACTTGAGAGCCATACGTTGCCGACCCCTGCTGTATAACTTCCACATCTGTAATGATCTAGAAGCACCTGGATATTATTTATTCTGACCTTGATAGATATTTAATGAGCAGACTTTCAGAAAACCCCTTTATACTAATAACTTTCCCCTTCCAGAGACAGAATCTTGAGGATCGAGGACTGCTAGAAAAGACTTATAAGTGCTGCTAGGGATAGTAAAATGGTGATGGATGGAGAAGTAGAAGACTTGAGTGATGCTGAAAAAATCAATTAACTTCTTTGAGTACATTTCTTTATAAGTAAAATAAAGAATAGATAACTCCAAAATGCTTAATGCTATGCTCATATGAACCTGTGCTTAGTCAAGATGGCCTCTACCATTTCTTCCTGATCTAAGAAGTCATGTAACTCAAATTCATTTTTAGATAGTAGCAAAGGAGGCTGAAAATGGATTGAGAGCTGGGGTCAAGAGGAAAGGGTGCAGAACAGAGTAAAAAGAGAGAATTACTGAAAGAAAACTGCTTAAGATCTATATTCAGTTTTCAATTTGAGAAAAAGGAAGCACCAAATCTTGCTTTTTTGTGCGATTCCTGCACTGTAACCTGTGCCTTTGACTAGGTGGGGATCAGGACAACCATAGAATAGAATACATTTTCTTGCCAGCAGAAGATGTAGACAATTTAGGTGCTACAGTAAAATTTCTTTTCTTCATTAGAGAGACATCCATTTCAGTGACATCCCATTAGCTGCAAAATTTTATCCATTACCTGTAAGTTTTTCTTTTTTTCAGTTGTTGCAAAGGGTCAAACAGTTCACTTCAAATTTGCCATTTGTCAGCTCAGACCAGTTCAATTTTCAGAAGGATTTTTTTTCATTTCTTTTATCTAACAGGTCCATTGTTTGTAAATGACTATAATCAACTGTACTGATGGGTGTCAGGGAGCTTATGTTTGGGTGTCATCCTAGTTCCACAATAATTTATGTGTTATAGACTTTGAAAATGAAATGGATATCAGTGTCCCTGAAGAGAAAAAAAGCCATACTTTTAGAAATTATGGAAATCTTGTTACCTGGTATCTTCATTCCTAACTTTGCCAATAGTAAACTAAAAGCTTCCACTGGATTTATCTTTGTGGGAAAATCTGTATTAAAAGAATAATTGAATCAATTCGATTCCCAAAAAGTCTACTCTTGAAAAAGCAGTGATATATGTTTTAGATTAATTTCATCCACTTTCTTTAGAGGGATAATTAAAAAACAAAGAACGGCAAGAGGTATTCATGGCTTTCAAAGAGTTTCATTTTGGTGGAAAATAAATTCTGGAGGACTTGAAATTATAGGTCCTCTCAATTCCATTTATGAGATTCTTGGGAAAATCATTTCACCTCTCTGGGCCACAGTTTCCTCATTTTTAAAATGAAGAGGTTGGACTAAATGATTCTTAAGATTTTTCCAGCTCTAAATTTTTGGTCCATCGGAGAAGAAGCATGCTGGGAAATAGACCTCAAAAGACCTAATTTAAAAAGTAATGCATGTTTTATCTTTTATTTACATGAACAAAAAACTTTTAATAACTACTTTCAAACATTTTGTAATCTATGTTGTCTCCCTCCCTCATTCCCTTCCTTCTCTCCTCCCCAACATGGCAGATAATATGACAATATAATACAAGTTATACCTATACAATTATATAATGCATATTTCTTTATTCATCATGTTATAAAAGAAAAAATACAGCTAGTTAAGAAACAAAGCAGCCTGCTTGGTGCTGGTAAGGAAAAACAGCCAGTCTATGCTGGCAAGTAAAGAGCTTCCCCAGGTAAAAAAAGGGGAAAAAAAGATGAAATTTCCTTAGTAAAAGAAGAGTCAATAAAATTTGAGGGAGAGGACAGAGTAAGAAATCTAGCTTTAAGAGCTAGACTATTGTTCAAGCCCTGACTTTACTTTGACAGGGTTCCAGTAGCCCTAACCAGAGGGTCTAAGGGTCAATTAATAAGGGTTTTAGTGAAGAGGTCTCCTCCAGAAGAGGGGCCCCTCCAGATGCTAGTACCTCCAGGAAGAAGCCAAGGAATGGGAGATTGAGGGTATTTGTCACAATCTACATGGTCTGCTAAACCTTAAGGGGGGAGAAATGTGTAAGGGGTAAAAATAAAAGGTTGGATTAAATTTATTAGAGAGTAGGGTCTCCAGGAATTAAGTACTTAATTCCAAATAAAAGACTCAAGTCACAATGGCTTTTATGGTAGTTTATTTACAAAGTTGAAGAGAGAGTGAAAGTAAGAAAATCAGAGTTGTTATTAATATTTTTGTGCAAGTGGGTCCTTTTCTCATATCTTTGATCTCTTTTGGTTATAGAATTAGTAGTAATATTTCCAAGAAAAGATTACACAAAATTTGATGGTCGTTTGGGCATGGTTCCAGAATGCTCTCCAGAATGGTTAAATCAGTTCACAGTTTCAGCAAGGTGTTTCAATTTTCTCACATAACCCCTAACATTTATGATTTTTCTTTCTTGCCATATTAGCAAGTCTTATAGGTGTGAAGTGATACTTTAGTGTTTTCTTTTTGTATTTATCTAATTAATAGTGATTTAGAGAATTTTTCATGTGAATAAAGATAATTTTATTTTTTATCTGAGAATTGACTGTTATTTTTTGACTATTTGTTAATTAGAGAATGCTTTGTATTCATATAAATTTGACTCAGTTCTCTATGTTTTAAAAAAATTAGGCCCTCGTCAGAGACATTTGCTCTAAATTTTTCCCCATTTTTATTTGTTTTTCTTCAAATTCTAGTTGCATTAGTTTTATTTGTGCAAAAAGTTTTTATTTGAATGTAGTCAACTTTATTGATAATATATCTTGAAATATACAGTGTGTCTTGTTTGGTCATAAATTCTTCCCTTATCCTTATGTCTGACAATTAAAAGTATTTCGTGCTCCGTTAATTTGTTTTTTTCATAATCCTAAAAGACCTGGTTTCAAGCTCCAAATAGCACATATTTATTGGAAATGACCCTTGCAGCAACAACAACAACAACAACAACAAAAACAACAACAAAAACACCTCCTAATTCCCCAGGTAGCTCTTTACAACTATAAATTTTAAGAAAACGTTTACATTGTTTGAAGGTATTCTATCCTCCATCAGCCAGTTTTATTAATTGAAGATATGTAGGTAAGGTTCAGATTGTCAGGAGGAAAGGGTACTCATGCAAGAGACAATTTTAGTCATTCATACACACAGAGCACAGGTTCTTCAATTTTGAACTAAAAGGGTCATTAGAAATTATCAAGTTCAATTCCTTTACTTTGCAGATGAGGAAATGGGTCTAGAGCAGGGAGGGGTCGGCAGCCATTTTGGCCTTGAGAGCCATAAACTCCACATTTTTTAAAATGTAATTTTGTGAGAGCCATACAGTGCTCACAGTGCGTGCTTCTGTATCAGCGCCTGAAAAAAAATTGACTTTATGGCTCCTGCAGAAATAGCCATATCTGGCCCTCAAAAGAGCCAGATATGGCTCAAGAGCCATATGTTGCCGACCCCTGGTCTAGAGAGATGCAGTCATTTCCTCACAGGACATATGTGTAAGAGGTGGAATTTGAATTCCACAACTCTGACTCAGAATTCATTAATGTTTCCACCTCTTTAATAGTTCTCTTTTGATTGGTGGAAATTGAATAAAAAGTATTCTCCCTCATGATATTGCAGCTTCTAAGTTTGAAACTCATCTGTTATTACATATGTGACCTTCAGCAAATCAACTATCTTCTGACAGACTTAGAAACTTAGTTTACTTGAGTGAAAAGTAATGAAATTAGATGTCTAGATAACCTCTAAGTTCACATCTAACTCTAAATCTGCGAACTTTTAATGGCAAAATCATGCATCATATTATCAAATAGACTTTATTTGAAATGAGTATAAATTCATTTCTGTGGCATATTTTGAAACAAAAGCTATTTTAAAACAAGATGGAAACAAGTATTATGATTTTTAAAGTAAAACTACATAAGACTATAAATTCTGTTTGGTTATAAATATAATTGACTTCCAACAAACTTAATGAACACATAATTTGGTAGAACAGCCTATGTTCTCATCTGTTTAGAATGGTACCATTCACTTGGAAAAGAGATTTTTATAGGAATAGAAGGTGACTAGTGAATATCAATGAAGGTATTCTTTGACTTCAAAGAAATTCTAAGAATCCCTCTATTAAACATTATCTGACTTACTCAGTAATATCAGGTGGTTTATTACAGATCACTGCTTCACTGAGGTGCTCCAGAATAATTTTCATATTTCAGTTTAATACCAAAGCAGTCTAGTCCTAATTGGATATCCAGTATTGTTTGTGCTTCTTTCAAGAAACAACTAGTTCTACATATGATTTCATTTCATCGCATTTACAAAGGCAAGAACATAAATTATAGAAACAAGATGGAACAAACTTTTCTTATGCCCTTCCTGTATAAGTGAGGATGTTTATTATT
The DNA here is from genome assembly GCF_016433145.1 of Gracilinanus agilis. Lineage (NCBI taxonomy): Eukaryota > Metazoa > Chordata > Mammalia > Didelphimorphia > Didelphidae > Gracilinanus > Gracilinanus agilis. The sequence goes on along the minus strand of NW_025356845.1, from coordinate 870 downwards.
GTAGACGAGGATATATTTTGCATGTTTCCAATAAACCCTAGAGCTAAATCAATCATTCTCAAAATTTTTTCTATGTACATTGAAATTCCATGCCTAAAAATGTCAGTATATATTATGGATTTATCTCATTGAAGACTCCCAGTAATTATATTGGTTATATGGTAAAAATACCATCATGTCTCTTTACAGTTGAATAAACTGAGATTTAGAAACGAGAAATAGTTTACAGAGTGAACAGAGTTCAAATCCAGGCATTTTACCTTTAAGTCTTGTCCTCTTTTCACTATGTAATTAATCCCTTTCCTTTCTCGTAAAGTAATTTAATCTAAACTCATATATTGCTTAACCATATTCCTTAAATATCTCATTCAACTCTCCCCATTTTTCATTCACCTGCCTGTTTCTCTGTCTCTGTTTTCTCTATCTTTGACTTTGTCTCTCTGTTCCTGGGTTACTGTCTCTTAATATCTGTTTGTTTCTCTTTCTCTGCCTCTTTTTCTCTTTCTCTCACTCTGTTTCTCTCTCTGTTTTTGTGTCTGTATTTCTATTTCTTATTCTCTGTGATTCAGTCTCTTTCTTTATGTCTCTATTCTCTGTTTCTGTCTTTGTGTCATTATCTCTGTCTCTATGTCTTTGTCACTATCCCTCTGTCTATTTACATCTTTCTCTCTCCAGAATTTCCTTTTTAAAGGGTCAATGATGGAGTTACTAGTTTGTTCTTTTAAGCTGAAACCAAGGACTTACTTAAATTCTTTCTTCATGTCAGTCTGTCACAAACATGTTGAGGTTAGTATTAAACCATTGCACCTCTTATCTAAAACTCCAGGAGACATTTCAGAATGATAAAGCTTGCATTTCTCCACTCCAACT